>NC_079211.1:138808479-139108479 GCF_029633865.1 Lampris incognitus | reverse complement strand
ATAACCATGGGTTTCTGTTTAGTACTATCAATCAGCTTGTGAATCCCTCTCTTCCTACCATTTCTGCCTGTTCTGCTAGTGACTGTGTACATTTCTGGTGTTTCTTTGTTGACAAGATCGATGGTCTAAGGTCAAATTCTACCCCAACTGGGAATTAGCTCCCGTATCTCTCCAGTTCCTTGTTAATACCGTAGACCTCATGCGTCCCTCCTCCAGTCCCTATGATATAGTTTCAAAAAAAAAAAAATCCACCCTCCCTGGCTCAGGTCCCAGCCTGCTCTCTATCATCATCAGCTAACTCACATCCGGGTCTGTACATGACTACTTTAAAATTGCCTGGCGCCCCTCCTCAAAAAACAAAAACAAAACAAAAAACAAAAACAAAACCCTCTCTTGATCCGGCAAGGGTAGAGAATTATAGACCAATTTCCAAAGGTTATTTCTTATCCAAAATCCTTGAAAAATTGGTTGCAGATCAAATCCTGCAGCTGGCTGAGTGTCATAACAGTTTTGATAAATTTCAAGGGAGGGAGGTAACGGGGGGAGGGGTTAATAATATGTCTGTCATTGAGGAATCTTTTTATCAGGACCAATTTCACCCACTTGTTAGAGCTCTCTGCATTGCTTGATAATCGCAAACGAGCCACTTGCAAGCATAAGTAATCAGATTTACTTGAGTTTGTTAGCATCTCTCATTGTCTTGTCATTTGGAGAAAGTCATCCAAACATCCGTTCTCATGCTACTCCTTTATGGTTTGCGTGTAGCTGTTACCTATTAGCAATGAGCAGCTAACGTCGTGTAACCGGTTATTTTCTTGCCCGGTGCGGGATTCGATACGGCATGTACTGCACCACAAGGCGACATCACTAACCGCTCGGCTAAAGGGTCAGACCCGTTAGCTAGGGGCTAACGTGTCTTATTAGTAGTTTACAGTCGTTAGCCCAACCCCCCCCATTGTCAATGTTTTATTTGTTTGCGTGTGATTATTAACGTACTGAGGGATAAGTGTGTTTAATGTTAGTAGTAGTAATGTTTGTAGAAATGGTCTCAACCTGGATGACCGTGGCTAATTTTAACATTTGTAGACACGGAAAAACGCCACGCTTTTAGCCCCGGTCCTTCTGGATACAGCGCACTGTGCTGTGCTGTTCAGGTCCGTTTGGTTACCAACAATCCAGCTACAGCGGCCGCGCTGTAACCGTCCTAAGGGCATCAAGGGATCCGTTAAGTCCTGAAACGTGCTGCGGGACTGGGTCAAACCGCCAGCTGCAAACAGCAAGAGCCCTAACGGTTCCTGGACGTGTGCTCGCTTCGACTGGAAATGTATGTAAGCCGACGTCATCTCGACTGCATGAATGAAACCCGGAGCACCAATACTACAGCGCATATAGACGGAACGACGCACTTTCTGGTGCCAGTGAAGAAAAGGCAGAACCGCGTGAGAGTTGATGAGGTGGGGGAAAGGTGGGAAACGTGTCAACTAGAAAATGCGTTTCCTGCTGGGTTTTTATTTTGTGTTTTGGGCGAATGTAAAGTATTTTGTGTGTGAATGTTGATAGCTGAAGAAAATGGATGAAGCAATGGATGTCTCCTGCGGTGCGGGCGATACGGGTTCGCTTCCCGGGCACGGCAGTTCCTGTGGTTGCGTTGTCCCCCGAATTCGCTACAATAAGAACAAACATCGTTGGAATGGTCCAATATTAAAAGGACAAAATAGTAACTGGCAACCACTAAACAGCTGCTGCAAGGTAATCAAACGGGTCTTTTGTCTGCCTGAAAGTACGTCCACTACTAAAGTGCTTGTTTTTGCCCCTGACAGGTTCAGATTGTTATAAGTGTCTGACAACATCATGGGTAGGATTCCTACAGAAACAGACCTTTAGTTAAAGAGTAAGACAGAAACGTCACATTAAGGGACTTCAAAAATGACTTCGTGTCGCTTGTGTGTAGAAGACATAGTGGCATTTATTAGTTTCCCCTGCGTAACAGCGCTGAAATAACTCAGTTGGGAGAGCGTTGAACTGAAGATCTAAAGGTCCCTGGTTTGATCCTGGGTTTTCAGCAGTCTCTCTTTGAATGACTCCCTGTTGTGAAGGGTTTGTTCCAGTGTCAAACGAAGTGATTCATGACGGTATTACTGCACCCCATTACATAGTTTCACCTCAAGCATACTCGTAAGTTACCAAGTCCCATTGTCCTTCACGTTATTACTTATTTAGCATAGACTTTTATTCCAAGCACAATTCATATTAACTACCAAGTGCCACCTGAGATCATTAAAGAAGTCAGGGGGTCCCCTGCAGGGCTGATGTCTCTTAATTGTTTTATAGCCAGTGATCCCACCATGTAGTTTATCTACTGGTGTTGTGTGTGTGGAAGAATCTTCCCTCGTTCCAGAACTCTCTGCCCCCTTCTTTTCTGAGGTGATACTGCAGAGCAAACTTTTTAGATCACCTTTTCTCTTTGCTGTCGCGTGTGCTCCTCTGTTATCCTCCAAGTCTTCTTGTTGCTCCTGACTGTGCTCCCTAGGAGGTCTTAACTGTCTCAGCTTTTAGGAGCAGTTCCCTCTTAAAAATTTATTTCTGATTTTTCCCTCCCAATTTAGTGGCCAATCGATCCCTATTTTAATTCAAACACCTACCCTCGTACTGCGCGCGTTCGCCAACTGCATCTCTCCGGCCGGCAGTCTCGAAGGAGACTGCCTCCCCATTTTCGTGACAAGGCGCCTGCAGGCCGAACCACTGTTTTTTCCAACACACACAGAGACGCATTCACGTGACGAACACAAGCCGACTCCGCCCCGCTGCTTTATCGAGTTCGGCCATAGTCGGATCTGACGAGACCGGGGCGCGAACCCGTCCCCAGTGGGCAACTGCATCGACGCAAAGCCGATGCTTAGACCGCTACACCACCGCGGACCGCGAGGAGCAGTTCCCTCTTAACTTCCTCTTCCATAGTAACTAAAAGTGCTCTTAAATGGGCGGCACGGTGGCCCAGTGGTTAGCGCTGTCGCCTCACAGCAGGAAGGTCCTGGGTTTGAACCCCAGTTTTGGGGGTCATCCCAGGTCGTCCTCTGTGTGGAGTTTGCATGTTCTCCCCATGTCCGCGATGCGTTATTATGGATCCCACTGCTTTTCTGGGCAAGACACGCCCTGCGTAGCATCCAGGAGCTAGGATTCCAGGAAGATCCACCCCTACTCTGCCTCTGATTAGCTAACCTTACACCTAACTCCGCCCTAACCATAACCTTAACCAACCCAACCAACGGAGGCAACGAGTACTGGCCAATCAGAGGCAGAGTGTCCAGAAAAGCAGTGGGATCCATAATAGGGTTTTCTCTCTGGGTGCTCCGGTTTCCCCCACCATCAAAAAGAAACATGCTTGTTAGGGTTTATACTCCTGTTTGTGCCCCTGACCAAGGCAATGGGAAAGAACTGGAGTTGGTCCCCGGGTGCAGCATGAGGGCGGCAGCTCACTGCTCCTAGCTAAACAGATCACAGCTGGGATGGGTTAATTTGCGGTTACTCATTTCCTCAAGGGGATTAATAAAGGAAAATTAAAATTAAATCTTGGCTGTAGGAAAGTGGAGATGTTTAGTGTCCTCTTTAGCCCGTGTTCATTGTATCTCTTTTCAAAGTCTTCTCTAATTCTCTGCTTCATTTCCAGCACTAGTGGACTGTCACCTTCCTTATCTTTCAGGCAGGCTCTTATCTTCCACATGAGTGGCAGGACTGATGAGAGAGTTGTTTCTTTCTCTCCGCTTAGGGCATCTGTGAAATCACTAAGTGGAGCCAAGACATCCCTCACTGTTTCCAAACTTGTCACATCTGTGTCTCTGGGTATCAGCTGCCACTCCTTTCTGTCCTCAGCCAGAACAGCAGAGACTGCTTGCTGCTGCTCACAAAATCGATCCACCATATCATAGGCGGATCCCCATCGGGTGGGCTGCTCATGAATTAGTGTATGTTGTGGCAGCTTTAAATATTTCTGTTTGTCTTTCAGCAGTCTTTACATCGTATTAGATCTTGAGAAGCCAGAGACGGGAAGCCAGAGTTGGGAAAGACAGCTTGCCATATGATCAATGTCTATTGTTTTCTTGACTGACAAATGCAGATTGTGGCCAAAAAACAGGGTTATCCAGGTGTAGTCAGCAAAAGCCTTGCGGTATCCAATTTCCCCTCGGGGATGAATAAAGTATTTTGATTCTGATTCTGGTTGTTAGCACCAGACATTTTGGCCATATCTAGCCCCCAGGAATCTGTCACAATATCATCCAGGGCTTCCTTCAGACTATCAGCTGTGTGGTCAAAGTGCAATGCAGAGCATCCTAAGCACCACTAAATTGCACCAAATCATTTTTTTCAGGGAACATTCTACCTTCCAACCATCAATAGTGTTTCTGATTGGAACATTCAAGAGTAAAATATTGTCTTGAATATGTCAGCGATAGAAAGTATCAAAAAGGGCATTTGTTTTTCTTTTCTTTTCAAAATATTTTTATTGAATTTTTACCAAAAATGAACAGGGTTGGGCACATATATATTCCACAATGCTACACATCAACGTACAGAACAGGCAAAAACAAACAAAACCCTGTGGCAGTGACAATGGTAACAGTGATATAGTGAAACAGCTCCCCCACCCCCGATTATCTGGAATAATTCTAAGGCACAATGTTTAGTAGTAAAGAAATAAATAATATAGCTGTTTCCATGGAGTCAGGTATTGTTTTTCATGTCAAGCTAAAACGAATATCGTGCTAATATTGTTTGGGTGTTACGATATGTTAAAAAGGATTTTCCAGGTTTTTATAAAGAAAAATTCTCTGAGCCACTGACTGAGAATTGCAGCATCTCTAATTTGAGACAGGACATTATGTCTCGAAACCACTGACTAAGTGTGGGCGGGGCAGTATCCTTCCATTTGAGCAAAATTGCTCATCTGGCAAAGAGCAAAGCAAAGTCATCATGCGGCGCTCTGTAGATGACAGATGAGAGTCATCTCCATCAGTAATGAGACAATTATAAACCTCCCATTCCCATCAGCTGTGATTTTGGTTAGTTCGAAGAGTATATGTTTAGCTACTAGGATGGAGACCCCTATTGCCTTGGCCTGGAAAGCAGAATGTAGGTGCTGCCCCGCCCAGCCTGCCATAAATCTGGAGTGCTCTGAGGAACAGACATGTGTCTCCTGCAGAAAGACAACATCTGTGTTAAACTATTTAAGATGGGCGAATACTTACTCCCTTTTAACCGGGTGATTCAACCCCTTGATATTCCAACTCACGATATTAAGGTATCTACTCATTATAGTAGTCTGTAAGGAATGTGTCTTGAAGAGTAGCAGCGTGGTATAGACTCCATGTTTAAAGGGGAAATGGAGAATACATAGTATGTATTGTTAAGTTAGAGCTATTGCAACTTTTCTAAAAAAGAACCTAGTTTAGTGCCTGTGTTAAAGCAAGACAGCCCCCCTCCCAACAAAACCTCCCAAGAACATGAAAGCCCAATAAGAACTTCTTATATACCCATATCCAAGGTAGCAATTGTATTAAACAGTTGCAAGCTCTCCCTAACTTTAACTAGCATACACTTCCTGGCAGTTTTCGCCTCAATCCCATATTGATACAAGTGCCTCAAAATAAGGAACAGTTTTCAACTTTTGAGTGTCTACTAAAATCTGTACACAGAAAAATTATGGTGAAAGTAATTGAAGAAGGAAAAAAATAAAATGAAACGAACGAGATGGAACTATGTAGTAGCTACTGTGGTGTATTACTTACTATTCATGTCGTTGCGAATTGTGACAGTACGCCAGTAGATGACGCTGGAGGCTGTTACCGAGCCGTGGTTAACAGAAGTACTGGAGAAGAAGAGTACCTTTGTCGACAGGCGGTGGAAGACGGTTCACCAGAGTTGTATGCAGTTTTTCAATAAAGCAGCCATTAATGAGATCCCTACTGCCGTGGTGAATCTGCGTTAAATATAAACACGACATGGTGTCAGAAGTGTCGCGGCAGTACGGGCGAGTGAGAGCGGAAAAGAGCGAGAGGGGAAAAAAACGAGGGCGAGAGAGGCGGGCGAAGTGTGTTAGCTTTAGCTAGCGTTAGCAGCAGCAAGGCAACAACATGGACGACGGCGCAGGGCCATCGGCATTGCAGCCGCAGGGCTCTCAAGTTTTGAACTGAGTTCAGAGTGAGATTTTGGCGGCAGCGGGGGGGGGGGTTGGTTGGGGGTCTTGTTCTGATCCGTTATTCCCACCTATATGCTTATTTAGGTGTCATTGATTATAAATGATTAGGCACACCGTTATTACACAATGCCTAACGTGGCTTGCTTTATTCTACCGTATTGCAAGACTGCCCGAACAATATTCCTCGCGCTTCTCCCCACGTCAACAGGTGACGTCACATACATACGGGTGCCCTTACATGCCAAACCGGTACATGACATCCCTCCTTTTCTGGGAAATAAACTTCAGGTTATTTTCAATTAAAAAATATGAACCCATATAATGACAGTATCAAAACATTCCTAACCAAAACACATACCGCATATTCTGTATGCTTTCACCTTAATTAGAACCATGTATTAATTCTCCATTAACACATATTCACTTATGAACAGTCCGTAAACATATAAGACCTTTTAACATGTTAATTTCACATTTGCATCATCAAACAACAATCGTCACTGAACTTGACCCAACAGTTTTTTTTTACATTTCTCCAGTCTATGTCAAATCATAATCTGCCAGCCTCGATGGCAAGCGTCTCTCTCTTGGAGGCCTGTCTGCCCCCGGGGTGTCATTGCTGGTGTTGCTCCGCTCTGCGTTTTGAGCACCCAGTGTCTCTCTGTTTGATGTGCAGTCCTCGGCATCCTGTGATGCTTCTGCTCCGGCAGGTGTCTCCTGAGTACTGGTGTATCGCTTCACGAATGTTGTGTTCCGTGTGTATCTGGCTCCGGTTGGAGATTCGACGACAACTTGGTTTCCTGATTTGCTCACCACCTTGTGTGGCGTTGTGTTGAATAGTGTTGTCAGTTTATCAGTCTTTTCTTGTCTCACCAGGACCGTGTCACCGACATTGACATCCGAGTACCTGGCGTGACGCCGTTCGTCTGCACAGATCTTTGATTGTCCTTTCTGTTCTGCATCTCTGTCTCTTACCTCCAGATCAGCGTGTGCTGCTGTGATGCTTGGCAGCTTCCCCCTCGCCTTTCTTTTGATGAGCAACTCCGCGGGACTCTTTCCTGTGGTCGCGTGATCGATGCTCCGGTATACTGTCACATACTTTCTGAGTTCTCGCTTCCAATTGAGTCCATCTGAAACAGCGATGCGAATCCTCTTCATCAGCGAGGCGTTTTGACGTTCTACCTCGCCGTTCGCCTGCGCCCGTCGTGGCGTTGTTTTCACATGCTTGATTCCGTTGGTGTCACAGTACTCACTGAACTCCTCTGATTTGAACTGAGGACTCTGGTCCGACCTCAGTGTGACGGGAAGTCCATGTCGACTGAAGATTGTCTCTAGACTGTCTATCACTTTTGACGTGGTTGTGGACTTTAACACGTCATACTCAGAGTAGCGGCTGTAGAACGCCTGAGTGGCTGTGCTACTGGTGTCACCTCTGGGTCTATGTGTAGCTTTATCTGTTTTGTTTTCAGCTTCCCTACCCCCTGAAATACAGTCGGGTACTGCTGCTGAAGTGATCGGTTCATGTCTCTGACGGCTGATATGTTGGCACCTATTTTCAGTACACCTAGTTTCATGGCCAACTCTTTTCCTAGTAGTGGTTCTCCATCACCTCTGATTACTATGAATTCTGCTTGTTCACAGCGTTCTCCTATTTTTACTTTGCATGTGAACGCCCCTTTAATGGGTAGCGGTTGGTTAGATGAATAAGAAAATAGTTTCCTTTCCGGCTTTGGGACATATGAGTGGCACCTAATTTTCTCTGACTTTAAACCCTCCCAGATCTTTTCGTCTATCACATTGCAAGTAGCCCCGGAGTCGACAAGCATCTTCAAGCTAACTCCTCCCATATTTATGTTGAGCCTATCTGACTTGTTTGTATCACTCAATACAAAGGCATAATCATGTTCTTCTATCTCTATTTTATGCACTTTTTCCTTTCCTGTTGCACCTTTTGTTTTGCATTGCTTTGCGAAATGGTCTCTACCATTGCATTTGCGACACGTTTGGCCGCGCGCGGGACAATTGGGGTCTTTCCCAAAGTGGTCTGAATGTCCACATCTAAAACACGTTTTGTCCATTTTGTCCGTTTTTCCTCTATCCGCGCCCGGTCTCCCTTGTCCTTTTCTGACATTTCCCTCCTTTCTGTGAGACACGACTCACAGTCGCCTCTGCTTTCCCCTCCCTCACAGACATCTCCGCCATTTGTTCTTCAATTTGTTCACACTGTGCCGCCAGCTCGAGAGCGCGAGCAAGCACCAAACCACGCGCCTCCTCGAGGAGTCTACGGCGAACATAACTTGATGTGCATTTGCTTACAATTGCGTCTCTAATCTGATCTTCTGTGTCTCCACCAAAACCGCAGTCTTTTGCCGCACGTCTCAAGCATGTAGCGAATTGTTGTACTGTCTCCCCTTGATTCTGAGAGATTTTCTGAAATGTCTGGCGGGCGAATGTAGCATTTACTTGAGGCACGAAATATCTGTTCAAATAGTCCATGGGCCAGAGCCCAAAATTTCCTATTTCGGTACACTCAAGGTGGCAAAACTTACTTATAATTTTTGAAAGGATCCATGTCTGTAGATGATATTTTGGTATGATAACCATTCCTGAGTGTCAGCTGTATCACAGTTATCAGCTCATGAAGTTAACCACCCGCTAAACTAAATTGCATTTTAGACGCTGGTGCATATCCTGGTTTAGCCTCATGGTCAGGACATTTTTCAATGTTCTATAATATTGTCTTTGGTATCATTTTAAAGGGGACCTTCTTAGCTTTCATTCAAGCCCTGTTGTGGATATTTCTCACAAATATAGAGGTCACTTGAGCTCTTCAACCCGTCAATAACACACATCTTTCTGCAATGTTCGCCTAAACTATATACTTTCTTTTAGCCCTGTGGCATCTAGGAATATCAGGGACACAAAACACAAAAACTGGAATACTCACAGGACTGTAAAGATTCAGGAAATGTATAATATACCCATACTATTTCATTGTGTGAGGTGATTGTGAACCTTAAATTAGAAGGGCATTATTACTAAGAAACTAACTAGACCAAAGCCAGTTAGTCCATGGGTCAGACCAGATATCGATATCACCCAAGGTGACACAACTTCACTGGTGCCATTTTATTTGGTACACTAACAGAAGTAAAATAATACATGATAACCTTTCCAAATGAGCAGCTATTTCATTTTTCTTTCAGGAAACCTGTTTCTGTGCCTCTCACGATTGTGTATTTGCCCAGATTTTTACAAATATAGCATTTCAACACCCCTGGTACTGATTAGCCTAGCTTAAACTCTGGGACAGTTCTTAGTTGGCCAACAACCAAGGATAACCAGTACTGTGTACTTCCATTCATTGTGCTAAGCTAGGCTAACGTGCAGCCAGATAGCTTTCTACTAAACACATATAGAGGAAACTGGTATCTATCTTCTTGTCTCACTCTGGAGAAGATTGTAAGCTAATTTCCCATAATGTTAGCATGTTCTTTTAATGTATATGTTAATATGATTAGTTAAAGTGGCTACGAGGAACTTTCATCTTGTGTTGATTTTAGCGGCCTCATGTGGACAAAATACAGCTGTTGCATAGCAACTAGGTAATGTATCTATTTGTGGCTATGTAAGATAAATAATGGTAATATGACGCTGGTGAAGCAAAGTAAACTTTGTTTTAGTAGTGTTCATACACCTAAGTTACATGTATTTGTTTGTATGTGGCAGGTGAAAACTGACTGAATATGGCCACTGGTGAACAAGCAAGTTTTTACCCAATACCAAAGCGCCCACGGGTGGAGTGCATTATCCACTGTTCTGATGATACAGATAAGCTGGTTTCACTACAAAGTGTCGACTCATGGAGAACTCTGCTCAGGGCAGCTCAGATACGAAATCATGCACCAGTTTTGAAACTGGCAAAAGACATTCCTGAGGGACAGATTCCAGCAATCTACTACCACAGAAAGTGTCGCAGTATCTTCACTATGAAGCAAATTCTTGATGGCCTCCTTGCAAAAGAAAAGAAAAGTTGTGTCTCTGCTGAAGAGAAACAATCTAAGAGAGTAGCTCGACATGCTCCAAGTACATCTAGGACTTATGATGCAGAGTGCATATTTTGTCAGAAAAACAGCAAATATTCCAAGAGACAGAATACGAGAGAAGTACTGGTGCAGTGTCGAGAACTGCGAGCTGATGCAAAGATCAGGAGTGCAGCCACAAAGAAAAGGGACAGCAGAATCCTTGCCATTGTGAGTAGAGACCTTGTAGCAGCTGAAGGGCACTACCACAGGTCATGCTATAGACTTTACACCAAAGAAGAGGTTTCCAAAGGAGAGGTTGCCAGCAATGAAGATGATGATGCTGCAGCCCAGTATGAAGCTGCTGTGAATAAGGCATACAATGAGCTGTTCCTCTTCATCAGGATGGAGCTTTTTGGCAATCCTCAAGTGATGACAATGACTGATCTCTCTTCTAGACTGGTAGCTTCAATGAACTCCCAAGGCATTGCCCAAGTCAAGGAATCAACCAAGAAGCACATAAGGCGAAACCTGGAGAGTGAGTTTGCTGGAGCCTTGCAGATATTCCCTGATGAGAAAGGAAAATTCCTCCTCTATCCCGATAACTTGTCCATGAGGGAACTTGCCAAAGAAAATCAGTCTCTCAAAAGGGAGCTGCAGACCCTGAAAAGTGTCAGTGCACAAGATGTTATAGCCAAAGCAGCCATCAAATTGAGAGCAGACATTAAAAGTCAAGATGTTCCTCAAACCTGGCCGCCTGAAGTCAAACCAGAAGCAGAATGTCCTACCATTCCAGAGTCGCTCATTATCTTCCTGTACTCTCTACTCACAGGCTCAAATGATCCTGATCATGCATCCCAGAGAGTGCAGTGCCTTCTGCAGTCATTTGGCCATGACATAGTATATGCAGTGACATGTGGAAATACCAAGCCTTCCAAGCACATTGTTCTGCCATTCAGTGTCAAATCGTTGACAGGAAATGTAGAGTTGATAAACATCCTCAACCGACTTGGTCACAGTGTGTCCTATTCACAGATGGAAGAGATCAACACTGCCATGTGTCTCCAGAAACTCTCATCATCAGGGAGTGGCATTGCCCTTCCAGCTAACATCCATCCTGGCATATTCACAACTTCAGCCTGGGACAATATCGACCGTCTTGAAGAAACTGTCAGTGGTGAGGGAACATCTCACAGAGTCAATGGGATTGCTGTGCAAGCAAAGCCAGTCAACCCACTTCCTGTCCAACCCATGCCCACTGTTCCCAAAACAAAGAAGAGAAGCATTGATGGACCCCCACCAATGTTACCAACTTACAATGCTGGACAACGGGTAGGGCCACCACAAAGCAAAAAGTCAGATGCCAATACTGCAGCCAATACTAAGCTTGCCAGAGAGAAAAACCTTCTTTGGGTCCTAGCACGCATGTCACAACAAGAAGAACAGTCAGTCAGCAGCTGGACAGGCTTCAACATCCTGACTCGAGGAGAGATGACGGTCATCCCCGACAATATAGGCTATCTGCCTACCATCAATGCTCCAGCGACACAAATGTCTACTGTCAACGAGGTGCTTAACCAGTCACTGAGCATCATGCAGTGCTTAGGCCTGAGGAAGATTGTCTGTGTCTTTGACCAAGCCCTGTATGCGAAGGCTGTCGAGATCACATGGAAACACCATGACAAGTTGCATGATATCATCGTTAGGCTTGGGGTATTCCACACCATCTGCACACTGCTGGCAATAATAGGAAAGCGTTTCCAAGATGCTGGACTCAAAGACCTCTGCATTGAGTCTGGCATGATTGCAGAAGGCTCAATTGCTGGTGTTATGGATGGCCGCAAGTACAACAGGGCAGTGCGACTACACAAGCTCCTGTATGAGGCTCTCATGCGACTGACCTTGAATGGTTTCCTGTCCTGGTTGGAAGAAACTCACAGGAATGACATGGTTCACCTGAATGAGACACTGAAGACCATTGACAGCCTTGGGAAAGAAGTCTCACAACATGCTTTAAAGGAGGTCCTCGAGAACAGCTCTTGTACATGCATCATGGATCTATTTGAAGTCTACCGTGAGTTCCTTAGAGGTGGAAACGGCAGCCTCTCGAACTTCTGGATGTCCTATTTGGACATGGTTGAAATCTTGTTGGGGCTCATCCGAGCATCCAGAGAGGGAGACTGGATGCTACACTTGGCTAGCATTCGAGCAATGATCCCATGGTGCTTTGCTTATGACAGGATGAATTATGCACGCTACCTCCCCTACTACTACGCCCAGATGTCTGAGCTGCCCATCACACACCCAGATGTGTACACAGAATTCATGGAAGGAGGCTTCTCAGTCCAACTGGGCTCCACCAATCCCTTTGGCCGAATCCCTGTTGACCAAGCTATAGAAGAAACGGTGAACAAAGACACCCAAACAGCTGGAGGGACAAAGGGATTCAGCTTGAAGCCAGGAGCTGTGACCAAATATTATCTCACAGCCGAGTATAGAAGCATGTACCTCAGACAGCTGAGAGACCTGACAGGTCAAGGTAGGTGCAAATGGTCTCATCCAGATCTACAGAGTCCAAGGATCAAGAGAGATGAAGCAGATGTCCAGTCTCTCATGGACCTTATGGAGAATAACTGGCTCAATCCTATGTCCCCTGATGAGATTGATTTGGTTAGCCTCTCCACTGGCAACATGGCTCCACCTGATGTGACCATAGATCTCTTGAGAGCTCTTGAGAAAGGAGAAGAGGCCTACCAAGCATTCCAGCAAACAAGGTTAGATGCAGACCCACCACCTGTGAAATTCCACGACAAGATGACCAAGCAAAGTCTGAAAACATTCTCCAATGTCAGCACAAAACAAGCTCATGGAAAGAAAGCACAGAATGTGGTTCTGAAGGCAGATAGAAACCTTTTCAGTCACATGATCCTGGTGGCTGAAAGCAGGAAGGTGAATCTGAAGGATGTCCTTGCCATGGGCACTGGCAAATGCTGATGGGTCCTTACGAAAAACAAACAAGGCTGCACTTGCCAGAGAGCTTGAAAAGAATGTATCTCCTGCAGAAGACATCCCAATCCCATCTACTTCCATCATTGATGGGATGAGCCTGGTCCAAAAAATGAATGGCAACAACAAAACCTTTGCACAGGTGGCAGAGTCAGCCTTGACCCAGGTCCTCCATGAGGGAGCACAGAGTGGGAGGATTGATGTTGTTTTTGATGTCTATCACCAGACTTCGATCAAAGATGCTGAACGACTGAACCGGGGTGGAGACATCACTCTCCAGTACAAGAATCTTGCAGGGGGACACCACGTCCAGCAGTGGAGAAAATTTCTGTGCAGTTCCTCCAACAAGACCAGTCTCATCAAGTTTCTGGTGGAAGAGTGGAAACTCCCACGATACAGAGCTATGCTGCATGGCAAGGTGTTGTACATGACCTGTGAGGAAACCTGCTACAAGTTGACAGAAGATGGGTGTGAGGAAGCAGCAGAACTGCACTCCACACATGAAGAAGCTGACACCCGTCTGCTCCTGCATGCATTGCATGCAGCAAATGCGGGCTCAAAGTCAGTTATCATCACAGCTGAGGACACTGATGTCATGGTGCTTTGTCTTGGCTTCCAGAAGGACATCACCTGTCCCATCTACCAGAAGTGTGGGACTCAGAACCGCACACGGTTTGTCAACATCACCAAACTGGCAAGTTCACTTGGAGACAGCATCTGTGACAGCCTAATTGGCTTACATGCCTTCACAGGCTGCGACACTGTCAGTGCATTCGCTGGTCGAGGGAAGCTGAATGCCCTGAAGATAGTGAGAAAGCACACTTCCTGCCAAGAGACTTTTAGTCAACTTGGACAGACATGGAATGTGAGTGATGAGCTGTTCCAGAAAATTGAGCAGTTCACCTGTCGGATGTATGTTGCTAATAGCAGCACTGCTGAGGTGAACAAACTGCGTTACCAGCTCTTCTGCACCAAAAGGGGAGAGGTTGAGTCCAGCCAGCTGCCACCATGTTGAGACTGTCTCTTTATGCATGTTCAACGAGCCAACTATCAGGCAGCAATATGGAAGTGCTGTCTGCAGGCTAACCCTGTGGTGCCAAGCCCTACTGAGTATGGATGGACAGACGATGAAGGCAAGCTGGCCATTTACTGGATGCGCTCTCCACCTGCACCAGATGTGGTCTTGGAAATGCTAACATGCAAGTGTGTGCATTCATGCAAAATGCCAAGCTGCATGTGCCTGTCAAATGGACTTCCATGCACAGACATGTGCAGGTTACAGACCTGCAGTAACCAAAAACAGCAGGATGGTCCAGAACTGGACTTTGAACTTGGGGAGTCAGATGATGAGAGAAACGAGCAGTTTGATGAATGACAGTGTGATGATTCTGATGGTATTACTGTGGTAGTAGTCTATTGATGCACAGGATGTTGATTCTGGACTTGGTTACCCAGAGCTTGATAACTATAATGTAACCATATTCACATATACCCATTACCCTACCCATTACCATTACATATACCCACTAATGATATGGGATTACATGTATCATTGACTAAGTATATGTAAATGTCAATGTTGTTTAAAATATTAAAATAGTTCATTACCTCACTATGGTATTCCTTTTTATCATGTATTTTGATTGTGTATTTAAACAAATGTATAGAGACCAGTTTGTGACCTAACTGGCTTTGGTCTAGTTCTCATTTAAGGCTCACAATCACCTCACACAATGAAATAGTATGGGTATATTATACATTTTCTGAATCTTTACAGTCCTGTGAGTATTCCAGTTTTTGTGTTTTGTGTCCCTGATATTCCTAGATGCCACAGGGCTAAAAGAAAGTATATAGTTTAGGCGAAAATTGCAGAAAGATGTGTGTTATTGACGGGTTGAAGAGCTCAAGTGACCTCTATATTTGTGAGAAATATCCACAACAGGGCTTGAATGAAAGCTAAGAAGGTCCCCTTTAAAATGATACCAAAGACAATATTATAGAACATTGAAAAATGTCCTGACCATGAGGCTAAACCAGGATATGCACCAGCGTCTAAAATGCAATTTAGTTTAGCGGGTGGTTAACTTCATGAGCTGATAACTGTGATACAGCTGACACTCAGGAATGGTTATCATACCAAAATATCATCTACAGACATGGATCCTTTCAAAAATTATAAGTAAGTTTTGCCACCTTGAGTGTACCGAAATATCGTCTGGCCCATGGACTAAAAGCTGCAACAGCGGCATCATAATCAGTCACCTCTCCGGTGGCGTCCAAAGTTGAAAAGATGTCCTGTGTGTCTGGACCTGCGTGATGCGAAAGAAGTGCTCTCCGGCGCTGCTTCACTGCATCCTCGGTGTTATCATCGACGATCAGACCTTTCCCATCAGCAAACAGTTCAAATGACATTAGCCATCTTGTCCACCGCGGCCCCAAAGTCGCCGGGTCGGAGTAGCAATCAGACGCCGGTATGCATGCTGTCTTTTCCATGCTGCCGCGCTAGCTAGCTACAACTGTTAGCTACACTTCAGATCTAACTATACGTTACGAACTTTAGCTCATCACTTAGCTTAGGCTCGGTACATCACTCGTCGCCATTGTTCTGATCCGTTATTCCCACCTATATGGTTATTTAGGTGTCATTGATTATAAATGATTAGGCACACCGTTATTACACAATGCCTAACGTGGCTTGCTTTATTCCACCGTATTGCAAGACTGCCCGAACAATATTCCTCGCGCTTCTCCCACGTCAACAGGTGACGTCACATACATACGGGTGCCCTTACATGCCAAACCGGTACATGACAGGTCTGATCTGATAAATGACACATAAATTCATACAAATAAATGTATTTATTTAATTCATAATGTTTTAGTGCAGGTAGAACTGGTGACCTGAACGAGAACAGGAGACTGTCACTTAATATGCGTAGTAAGCTCGTATACATGTTCGTTATGAATACCAACGACAGGGTTGATGTCAGGTTACAATCTGTTTTATAGTAAAACACCAAGCTCATCAATCTCACTTTTTTGAATATTCCAAATGTATTTCCATGGAAACGGAGAGCTCATAACAACCAGAAAAAAAACAACAGTAAATTATATGAAGTGAAAATGAATATATCCCGCCGTTTGGTCACCCTAAGCTAGCTAGGCTAGTTCACACACTCTGGTTAAACCAACTGCCTGGACACAATATTCATAGAGAGTAAAAGACAATATTCCTCAGCAACGGAAATCAAATGATGAGATAGCTTCTGTACACATAGGATATGGTCTTCTCCCACGTCGTTGTCGTCCTACTTCGGATGTGTGACTAAGTTAGTAGATAGCTGTCCTCTTCTGTCAAGTTGTTGTAGCGGGAATATCTAAATCTTACCCGGATACAGCAATGCTATTATTTGATTGGCTGTTCGGCAGCTATATTCTTTAATTTGATTGGCTGGTGAGAATGCGTAGTTACTATACGTCACTTCCGTTTTAACCTGAGCAACTGCAGAGGGAGCTTTGGAAATCCGTTTGATAACTAATGATTCAACGAATTTGCCCTGGAGTTCATTCTAATTGTTTCAATAAAATCAGAGCAACAAAAAGATTTTATTCAAGTTTCCAAAGCTCACAATCTCATATTTTACAACCTCTAAAACCCTTCTCGATGGGCAGCATGTTTGACACTACATGTTTGAACAGGAGTGAAAACTGCTTAAGACTGCTTGTCATTTGATGCCTTGTGTTGTGAAACCCGCTACTCTGTCGACCTGTACTCTGACATTTCACACATTTATGCTCACAAATCCGTCAGGGGCATCGAAATGTCTCTGTTTTATATTCCCAAAAGTCAAGCCTTTGTTGCCCATTTACAGCCAAAATGTGCTGTTAAGAGTGCCAGACCGACTCAAACCACACAATGGCTTGGCACTGACCAACATTTACTCAGAACATATTGAGCCTTTCAATTCCCGTGTAACTGTAAACATCCGTCCATGGTGCTAAGGTAGATGACCAATGGCAGGCTTGAAATGATGTGTGTGTGTGCGTGTGTGTGTGTAATCTGTGTTTTGAATCACCTCACATATGTTGTATTGTCAAGTGATGGTAAAATATCCGGCCCATTGGCCAATACTCGAAAGTGATTAAAAATAATAATTTGTTGCATAACTAAAAAGATGAAAAACAAGATTCAAGATTCTTTATTTGTTATGTCTTAATACATGTGCATATGTGTATGTAGTCGTTTGTATATTTGTGTGTTTGTGTATGCCAAGCTACGTCTGTGTGTGTGTGTGTGTGTGTGTGTGTGTGTGTGTGTGTGTGTGTGTGTGTATCAACTGATGATAAGCTGAAGACCATAGGTCAGTACCATCAGTCTGGCACCAGGCTTAGTGTCTTTAATGTTCTTTGTTCGAATCTGGTTGCTTGGTGGAAAAAGCTGTTCTGGGGCCTACTGGTCCAAGCTTTGAGGCTGTGGTACCGCTTCTCTCATGGTAGCAGCTGGAACAGTCCATAGTTGGGGTGGCTGGGGTCTGATAGTCCTACAGGCTTTGCTGACACAGCGTCTGCTGTATATGTCCCGGATGGAGGAAAGCTCGCATCCACTTATGTCCTGGGCCGTCCACACAACCCTCTGCAGTGTTTTGTGGTTGTGGGCAGTACAGTTCCCATGCCAGGCCGTGATGCATCCAGTCCGGATGTTCTCGGTTCTGCCTCTGAAGAAGGCCCATAGAATCCTGGGCCCCATGCCGAACTTCTTCAGTCGCCTGAGGAGAAAGAGGCATTGCTCTGCCTTTTTCACCACATGGCTGGAGATATCATTGCTCATATTTCATTTTATTTGACAAAGTTTGATGTACATTGGCACAGATGTTAATGGTTCAGGAGGTTTATTACGAGAAGTTGCTAGTACTACTGTTAAAGCTATTACTAATTGATGTTGTGTTGCTGTAAAGCCCCTTGAGCCACATTTGTAATTTGTGAGATTGGGCTATATTAAAAAAAACTGATTTGACTTGAGTTATAATACTAAAACGATTACAACTAAAACGTAACAATACAAAAAACAATACACTAGAAACTCTTAACACGAAAACTCAACACGGAAAATCTTAACACTAGAACTCTTAACATGAAAAATCTTAACGCTAGAACCCTTAACAGTAACAATGCTCAACACTAGAGCTTTTAACACTAGAACTATTTACATGAAGAACCTTAACAGTAGAACTCTTAGCAGTAACAATGCTCAACACTAGAGCTTTTAACACTAGAACTCTTAACATGAAAAATCTTAACAGTAGAACTCTTAACAGTAAATGCAAATCCATAGCTCCGATGGCGACGGACGCGGCTGGACATCGGAGCACAGGAGAGCCACGCATATCAATAGCTCCGATAACGACTGGCGCCGCCAAACATCGGCACACAAAAGAGCCACTCATATCTATGGCTCTGTTAGCGACGGGCGTTGGTAAACATCGGAACACAAAGAGCCATGGACATCTATGGCTCTGACAACGACTCCAAAGAAGCTAAATTCTGAGTCTCATCACCAGCCAGTCAGACTAGCTTGGTCTAGTCAGAAAGGCACGAACTGAGGAAGCCTCTTGGATGAGAGGCGAAACGTCTTCACGGATATATACCAAGTCCAGTTGCACTTGATTCAACTCCTTTGGTCAACAGAAGGAAGCAGCTCAATCTGCCAGAATTAAAGCCACAAGCGTCAACGAGCGGGTTTCAGGCTTCACAAAGCCAAGCAGAGTCGCTACAGCTAGCTTGATTCTGTGTAAAGAAGGAGTGAGACCAATCACTAAGCGTAAATTAAGACTAAGCGTAAACCAGTGGTGATTTTGTTTGTGGCAGGAGTGTCAGAAAAGCTTTGACACATATTTTCCAAACACTGCATCTCAGTTGCTTTCAAACGCAAAAAACCCGCTGCACCAGAAGTTGGTCCACCCCAAAGATTGGGTCCCTTGGCACAAACAGAGCAATAGAGTGTACGCTGTTAAGTGCCAGGAGTACTACCGTGACTTGCACATTGGGGAAACTGAACAGACGCTGGCCAAGAGGATGGCACAACACAGCAGAGCTAATGCATAAGGGCAGGACTCCACAGTCTACTCCATCTACAGGCCAGTGGCAACTCTTTCAAGGCTTAGGATGTGCACGTTCTTGATAGGGAGGAACGCTGGTTTGAACGGGGCGTCAAAGAGGCCATCTATGTTAAGAGGGAACGACCATCCCTGAACCGAGGCGGTGGGGGTGGTGGCTAAGAGTACATCTGTCGCCACCTTACAATGCTGTGATTGCAAACATTCCCAAATCCTCTGTGAATAGTACACATGGCCATTGAAACTCAAGTTAATGGTCACACCCATATTTGTGTATGAAACGGGTCGATGGTTTTGGTCGTTATGCAACTGTATTTTTTATAAGGGGTGTGGATACCTGCAGTCAGCTTAGACTGAAGAGGTCACTTAGATGAGTGATGAACTGATTCAAGCTTCTTTGATTCGCTTATCTGGATTATTGAGCATGCGTCAAGTCATGATGTAGGAGTAATGCTCACTGTTTGACCAATTATGTCACTGATTTCTTTAAGAACATCTTTCTACAATTTGTATGACTATATAAACATTCTAGTGAACAGTGAATGTATGTGCCTTCTGTAGTCTTGCACTTATTACTAAACTTTGATAGATCTGGATTCATTTTATCGCCTCTCACAGGGGTAATATGTAGTCTATGATTTATCTTAAATTGCAGTTCTTTTGCTCTATTAGTGGCAAAACAGCTGGATAGGTTGACCACATATCATCCCACTCTTCAACACCACAGTCATTCTCCCATTCTATTTTAATTTTAGCTGTATTGTCTTTTACTGTCACGGAGAGTGACAGTTGTTTCATTAGGTTCAAAAATAAAATGTTGGGATCTATTCCCTGGAGCACATCTCTGTAGGTTAAACTTCCATATTTATACTGATTAAAAACCTCAGAACCCTACGTGTTGGTTTTGGCCCAGCTGATCTGGGTCCTCCTCATCCGAGCTCTCACCCTCTTCTGTCTCGTACTCTCTCTGGACTCTCACCCTCTGATAAATCGATGTCAGAATCTCCCTCAGTGGTTCTGTTAAGAATCCTCTCTGCCTCCGTCATAGAGCGGTCTACTGAGGACAATGAGAACCAAACTAAGCACCAAGTCCTGATGTCCACTACAGAGGACATTTATAAACTAGCGTTTTTCAAATGAAAATAAGCGCAGCTCTGCAAACTCACGCAGATATTCCTGAGATGTTTACTTACTCGAAACAATCGACAGATAATTGTTTTTAATTCATGAATATCATGCTTACCTTTCTTTTTTCCATAAAACGCGCTTACTAAGATGGCAGCCATTTTGACGATAGTCTTCTTCTGCTTCTTTTACTTCTTCTTCGTTTGGTGTTTATTGGCGGTCGGCAAACAAGAAAATGGTGCATTACCGCACCAGCTGGTATGTCGTGTGGATCAGTGTCTATGATTTAAGTTATCCCCCCCAAAAAAAACCCTTCAAATCTTAATTGAATTAGTTACTCCAAGAACTGAAACAAGACGTTATAACACTCAGTTTAGTTCTTCTATTGAATATCTACTGAACCAAATTGTATTTTTATTTTTCTGAGATTTTGAGTCAGATGCCTTCTTTCTGCCTCATATTTCTGACAATATGTTGTAATAAACAAGCCCGATATGGGCTTTGTCAGAGACCTAAAAGACACACAACACCAGTCGAGGAATATGGAAAAGTAGATAAACCTTTATTTCATCACAAATTATATTAAAAGGCCTACAGAGTGGAACAGATAGGCCTGAGGACCGGCGACTACTCACAGGTAAGTAAAGTCTGTTTACTGTAGTACAAACCACGCACATGGAATAGGGCACACTTTAAGATAAGGCACGGCACGCATGAATGCAAACACCCCACCCTTTACGCTCCGCCCGCTGGAGACACTGCACACGGGGGATGAAACACTAGGCTACACCTCCACTCAAGGAGCAAACGGGGGCTATAACGCCTGCTCAGACACTGCAAATAAGACAGTAAACGTCCCCACCACCCGGGTAACTTGAGCCGCCCACTAGCCCTCTGCTCCTCTGTAAAAAGCCGGCACAATAAAACTCACCAGTGAATACATATATAAAACCTAGTACAACAGGAATAGGGAAATAGCAAGAGTTAAAACTTAGCTCGCTCGGCTGGCGAGACCCTCCCCCAGGGTCTGAGCTGTATTGGCACCGTCCGACAGCCGGGGAAACAATCGCGTTCAGTCGGCGGTACAGGCAGCGGCGTGCCGACCACTGGAACCCGGGCTGGAGACCGGAGGTCCGCGAAATCCCTCCTAAGCGTTCCCGGCCCTCTCTAACTAAAGGAGGCAACTAGCCTCCCCTCCTCATCTGGAACAGCTCCCCTACCTTTCTGTCTTCAGCGCCGGCAATACTATAAACTGCGAACGCCGCCTCCCCCCAATGAGTGTATTCGCAAACCAACCAAGTCAGCTCTCTCCAGCAACCCCAAGGGACTGCTCAGCCCTCTCTTTTAACTTGCGTCTCCTCCAGTCTAGTTGCGAGGCTGCAAGCAATCACTTCATTAAGGAGCCGCGTCTCATGTCAATCACCTCCCGCCGCAGGTTTACTACACTATTAACACGAAAACTCAACACGGAAAATCTTAACACTAGAACTCTTAACATGAAAAAAATCTTAACGCTAGAACCCTTAACAGTAACAACGCTCAACACTAGAGCTTTTAACACTAGAACTATTTACACTAAAACTCTTAACATGAAAAATCTTAACAGTAAAACTCTTAAAAGTAACAATGCTCAACACTAGAGCTTTTAACACTAGAACTATTTACACTAGAACTCAACTTGAAAAATCTTAACAGTAGAACTCTTAACAGTAACAATGCTCAACACTAGACCTATTTACACTAGAACTCTTTGTTATGTATGCACACATCGACAGTGCTGCATTTGATTTGGTGCTGTTCTATTGTGCTGGGATCGATTGGTGATGCCTGCGGGCTCTGGGTTGTTTGATCGGGTCTGCCTTTGATGCTGTGTCAGTCTAAATAAAGAATGCCACGGAGAGGTTGTGTCGAGCGACAGCGCTGTGTCCTGACGTGATTTCTAAACTTAATATTGGCGACGAGGGTGGCTGATATCTCCCTCCCACCACCTGCCCCCTTCCTGGCATTACCTGGCGAGCCTCCGGTACCATGGACTCGCTGGCTACATAGTTTTGAAAATTACATCATCGCCTCAGGGCTCGACGACGTGAGCCAGGCTAGGAAGACGGCTCTGTTGCTACACTGCTTGGGAGCAGAGGGTCATCGTGTGCTCGGGTCTCTGGGGAACGTCACAAGCTTTGCCGAAGCTGTGGGACTTATGAGCACCCATTTCGCTGCTCCACAGAGTGCCCTCCTTCGGCGATTTATATTCCGTCAGCGACACCAACTGCCTGGTGAGTCTGTGCGGCAGTACGTGGCTAATTTGCGAGGGCTAGCTAGCTCATGCAAGTTTGGCGCGCTTCAGGACGAGATGGTTCGCGACCAGCTAATCGAACACACCAACAACGCAAAGGTGCGTGAGACTCTCCTGCTGGAAAAAGACGGTCTGCTGCTGTCCACAGCAATTACCATCGCACTACAGGTTGAGGTAGCAGCTGAGTGTGCTGCTATGCTAAATACACAGCAAGTGGCCACCTCCAGTCAAGCTGCCAACGACTCCTCCCTCTACTCACGGCTGCCCCTCGGGACGCAACCCAGCCAGAGCGAGGCGGGCGCCGACTCCACTGGGGACGTCTTGCAACTGCAACGACGGCGTTCTCGGCCCCGCCCTCAACAGTCCTGTGGTAACTGTGGGTCTCGGTCTCATGTTTCAAGGGCTCAGAACTGCCCTGCCCGTGGCCAGACATGCCGTAGCTGCGGTAAGCACAATCACTTTGCCAACGTCTGTCGATCTTCCCCGGCTGGGTCAGAGGGCCAAACCCCCCAGTCTTCAACCGCCGTCATTCACAAGGTGAGCTCTGCGCCAGTGTCATTCAAATCATGCACAGTCAACATTAATGATGTGTGCATTCCCCTGCTGTTGGACACCGGTGCAAGTGTGTCTCTCCTGAATGTTGATACCTACAGTCAATTTTTCGGTTCACTGCCACTGTCCGCACCCTCAGCTGTCCTCTGTGGGTATGGTGACTCCAAAATCGATCTGGTTGGCTCTCTCCAACTGACTGTCCGCTATGGAACCAAGCTGGTGCCTAATGCAGTTTTTCATGTGGCACGCCGTGGGGCCAACCTGATGGGCCTGGACCTGTTCTCCGCTCTGGGGTTCTCCCTCTTAGACACAAGGGGGGCAGCAATCCTGACTGTCGCCACACCTTGGCAGCAGAAGTGGCCATCGCTGTTTATGGGGCTGGGCTGCCTCTCCGCCTTCACCCATCAACCTCTCCTCAACCCTGCTGTGAAATCTGTCATCCAACCACTGCGCCGCATCCCGTTGGCTCTCCGTGATGGGGTCTCCGCCGAGCTGCAACAACTGCTGGAAGCTGGCATCATTGAACCGGTGGACGCGTCACCTTGGGTCTCAAACCTCGTGGTGGCTAAGAAGAAGTCGGGGGGCCTGCGTGTCTGCGTCGATCTACGTGCAGTAAATAAGGCAGTGGTCCCTGATAAGTATCCACTGCCCACCTCAGAAGAACTCACTGCTCAGTTCTATGGCTCTGAGGTGTTCTCCAAGCTCGACCTCAGACAGGGGTACTTACAGGTGCCCCTCCACCCCAGTAGCCGAAACCTCACAGCCTTTGTGACACATGCAGGAGTGTTTCGCTACACCAGGATGCCTTTCGGTCTCAGCTCCGCCCCTAGCTGCTTCCAGAAAATCATGGTCTCCGTGCTGGCTGGCATACTGGGCGTGGCCATTTATCTGGACGATATAGTGGTACACGGGCCCACCAGTGAAATCCACGACAAGCGCCTTAACATGGTCTTCGCAGCCCTGTCCAAGCACAAGCTAACTCTCAATGCTGAGAAATGTGTCCTCTCTGTGCCAGCCATCGACTTCGTGGGGTTCCGGCTGTCAGCGAGCGGTGTAACTCCACTACAATCCAACGTGGACGCCATTCAGGCCATCCCTGAGCCCAGCTCGGCCGCCCAGGTCGCCTCCTTCCTGGGTATGACAAGCTACTACCTGAGGTTTCTTCCCCAGTACTCTACGACCACAGCCCCCCTGCGCCAGCTGCTGCGTAAGGACGAGCCATGGGTGTGGTCAAAGGCATGCAGTGACGCTGTGCGTGATCTCAAGACTCAACTGACTTCACCACCAGTGTTGGCTCACTTCAACATCTCCAGCTCCACCTTTGTGACCTGTGACGCATCAGCCACAGCGATAGGGGCCGTGCTGTCTCAAACCCAGAACGGTGTGGAGAAGCCCATTGCCTTCGCCTCCCGTGCCCTCAACCTGACCGAGCAGCGGTACTCCGTGGGTGAGCGTGAGGCGTTAGCCTGTATCTGGGCTTGTGAAAGGTGGCACCTCTACCTCTATGGCCGCTCCTTCACCCTCAGGACAGATCACCAGGCCCTGACAGCGCTGCTGTCCACATCTGGGACAGGCCACAAACCCCTGAGGCTGCACCGCTGGCCTGACCGCCTCCGCCAGTACAACTTCAGCCTGCAGTTCACCCCAGGCAGAGACAATGTTGTCGCCGACCTGCTCTCTCGCTCTGTCTCCACCCCAGCTCCACAGACGGACACTGACTGTGTGGAAAAGGACATTGTCCAAATGCTACACACACCCCTCCAGGCCACTGTCTCTCTGCAGGAGCTGAGGGCAGCCTCCGAACAGGACCCTGTCCTCTCCCAGCTCCGCACCTACATCCAGAACGGCTGGCCTCACAAGGTCCCAGAGGAGCTGGCTGCGTTCGCCCGAGTCAGACAGGAGCTCTCCTGCTGGAACGACACCTGCGTGGCACGTGGGTTTTGCACAGTGGTCCCAGCTGCTCTCCGTGCACGTGTTTTGAATACGGCGCATGAAGGCCACCTGGGCATTGTGAAACTGAAACAGCGCTGCCGAGACCTGGTGTGGTGGCCGGGGATAGACAGAGATATTGAGGCTCTGGTGAAGGACTGTTCTGCCTGCCTTGTGAGTGGCAAGACTGGCCACCAGGCTCCCCCACCCCTGCAACCTCTCGCCTGGCCCTCTCAGCCCTGGGAATACCTGCAGTTGGACATTTGTGGTGAGATCCATGGAGTTCCCCACCACCAACGCTTCATGGTGGTCGCCTACGATCTACACTCAAAATGGCCTGAACTCACCACTTCCGGCACTGTGACCTCACAGATCATCATCGACTTCCTGGACTCTCTTTTCTCTCGCTGGGGCCTCCCAAAGGCCATCACCACTGACAACGGCCCTCAGCTGGTCTCTGCTGAGTTCACTGCTTATCTCGAAAGCAAGGGCATCCGTCATATACGCACTGCGTACTACCACCCCCAGGCCAATGGCGGTGTTGAACGTTTTCACCAGTCACTGAAGAACGGCCTCAGAGCACACATGGCCCAAGGGTGCTCTTTCACGCAGGCCATCCGTCACACTCTGCTACACTATCGGGCCACACAGCACTCGACCACAGGCGTCTCCCCAGCCTCTCTCATGCTAGGCCGGGAACTGTGCATGCCCCTTGACAGGCTCCGCCCCTCCACACCTCAGGCACCTCCCTCTGGGGTCAGAGCCTCAGTCACTCGTCAGCAGACGCGGATGAAGCAACGGTTTGACCTGTCAAAACGAACCAGGGTGCCAGACATCAATGTGTCAGACTGGGTCAGGGTCCGCAGGCCCCACAGGGACAATAAAATGGCTTCATACTGGTCCTCTCCTCTCCAAGTCACCCGTCAGCTGGGCCCAGCCACTTACCTCCTCAGCGATGGCACTCGGTGGCACTCCAGTCGTCTACGGAAGGTGTCAGCTCCGCCACACACAGCTGGTGACACAACCATAGCCATTCCCTCAGCATGGCGAGACGCCCCGGGGCTTCATGCAGCTCCTACACGGGCCCCAGACATTTCTGGGCCTCAGCTCCCCCTGCCATCTCCCTCCCCACCTCGGCCTGCCCAGCCTCAGGCCGCCCTGCGACCTGTTCGCACACGTTTACACCCTGGCCACCTAGAGGACTTTGTGTCAACCTTTCATGTTTGAAATCCTGCCGGGGGGGGGGGGGAAATGTTATGTATGCACACATCGACAGTGCTGCATTTGATTTGGTGCTGTTCTATTGTGCTGGGATCGATTGGTGATGCCTGCGGGCTCTGGGTTGTTTGATCGGGTCTGCCTTTGATGCTGTGTCAGTCTAAATAAAGAATGCCACGGAGAGGTTGTGTCGAGCGACAGCGCTGTGTGCTGACGTGATTTCTAAACTTAATACTCTTAACATGAAAAATCTTAACAGTATGTAGCCGGGTGGTAAATCTGTTAAATATGTTAAATGATTTTCCACTTAAATTTAGTATAGTTTAACTGTTAATATATGTAATTGTTACACTGTCAAGCCATGTAAAATGTCATTTGATGTATTTAAATTGTGAGGCAGATTGTGAGTGTATTTTTATAGTTTTGGTTGTCATTGCATGTTTTGACCAGTAAGTGGCAGTGGCGGACTTTTATTGTAACTCCGTGCAAGTTATCCAAGTGCATCTTGGGTATTCTCTTTTTTTCTTGTGTGGAGCGCCTGAAGATTGCGGTGTGATGGTGCTCTGACTCCGTAGTAAGTAAGGGTAAATATCTTGTGAAATATACCTGTAACATTATTCCAAACAATATTGTATGTCGGTAATTTGACAAGATGGTTTGATTTAGACGCTACTGGAGTTGATGTTCGGTGATTTTGGGCGCGAGCCGTCGACCGCTGTTCGCCATTGCAGGCATGACAAGGTAATGTTGGCGTGAATAAAGCCACACCATGCCATTGTATTTGGGATGTAAAGGTTTTATATGCATTTTAATTCTGTTTAAAGGTAACTGACAGAGTGAGAAGTTGCGCGATCTTCAGGAAGTTCCACATGTCTTTGTTAAACCCTGTTTAACGTACATAGTCCACTGCCGTATTTTGCACCGTATTTTGTATTTATTATTTCCCTTTTTAAAATCTTTTCTGTTAAACTTGCCACATCTGTGAACATTTATGAGCTGTTTGCTCGAAAGACACAGGAATGTATGCACTCAGTAAAACGATCTGCATTCGAAGGTTCAAACAATAAAATTAAAGCTACAAGAACCCCGGAAGTAATTGTGTCCTGTGTGGTATCTAATTCCACGGGCTACATAATTTTGGTACCAGGAGTGGGGTGTAGCTAAAACATTTTTTTTTAAATTGGCAACAGAGTGGCTTATTTTTACTTTAAAAAAAAAATACGGCAGTGGTGAAGATTGCTGGTGACGTCCGTTGGTGTTGAGTCTGAAGCCATCCTGCTGTGGAGGTGGTGACCAGCGAGAGACGACGTGAGGGCATCTAAGAGGTTCTGGTGCTTCCTGTTTCACACGACTCAGCCGTACCAGCGTAGAGGACTCCAGCGCTAACTTCAGCTACAAAGACCAAGATCCAGCAAGGCTCCAAGTTAAAGACTGTCCTTGTGGTATCCTTGAACCAGGTTTTGAACTAAATATCCTCATTTATACTGGACTGAGTAAAGATTAATATATCATTATGTCTAGTGATTCTGGTGATGAAGGGAGTTCACGTAATGATAATGGCCACACCTCAGGTGGCATAATGGGTATAGGTGAAGGTGCTACAAAAGAAATGCAGACCACCATGCAAGCGCTTGCCAGACTGCGAGATGAGCTCACCAGGTTAAATGGTGAAGCAAGGGCTCAGAGAGCAAGTGATAACAGTGCACCCACACGTCATACATCTACGTTCCAAGAGAACGCCAGATCCAAGCATTTAGTGGGGAGTGTGGTACAGACAGGAGATCTGTCGAAGAGTTTATTGAAGAGGTTGAAAGGGTTTTAAGATACAGAGAGCAAACAACAGAAGAACAATGTGACTATATACTATCTCTATTGCATGGCCCTGCATTGGAATAGGTGCGACTATGCATGAGGGGTCAGTCAGTGGGGCCCAGTGATTTATACTCTTACCTGAGCAATGCATTTGGGGAAAAGCGCAGTTCCACACAGCTTTTGCAGACCTTTTACAACCATAACCAAACTGATGGAGAAGACCTCCGTGACTACTCCCATGCACTATCCCAGATTTTGAGCTCTGTAGTGAAACAGTCCACAGATGTAATACCTAATGAGAAAACTGTGCTCAGAGACCGGTTTATTGAGGGTTTAAGGGAAGCAGCACTCAGGCGTGAACTCAGGAAAATGGTTAGGGACAAACCAGAGAGCAGTCTTCTAGATGTGAGGAACGAGGCCCTCCTGTGGGAGATGGAGGACAGCAGGTCTCATCGTCCCAGGGTCATAAAGAGCAACCAAGTTACATCAGAGGTTCCGGAAACCCAGTGCTCTATTATTAAAACAAACAATGACCAAGGTATTGCATTAAATGATGTTCGGAGAGCAGTAGCCCATCAAGAAAAACAGCTAGCAGAGTTAGGCAAAACACTCGCTGATCTAGCCTTTGCTGTAGGTGAACTGAGTAAGCGCAGCACTCAACAGACATTCCTAGAGCCCAAGCCACGACCTAGACCCCAGCCAAAGTTCACACCAGATGGTCAGCCTATCTGTTTCAAGTGTAGAGGCATAGGTCACATTGCAAGAAAATGCTCACAGGCCAGAGGGGGTCAAGGGGACGCAACACCTAGTTCTTATGTAGTGCAGGAAAACTCGCACCCTCAGTTGTCATGAGCCACACAACTCGAGGGGAGGAAGCTGGCTCACCAAAAGAGACTCCAGACAGAAGCAGGATCTTAGAGCGTGCAGTCGGAGAATGTAAAACTGTTGAGGTGAAACTACGAGGTGTTACAGTGTCCTGCTTACTTGACACTGGTAGCCAGGTCAGTACAATTTCTGAGAGTTTTTTCAGGGAACACTTGTCAGTGAAAGGTGAAGACATTCACCTGGCGTTTGAGTGGTTAAAGATCACTGCAGCTAATGGATTAGACATACCCTATATGGGCTATGTGGAGCTTGATGTAGAAGCCATGGGTCTGACTATCCCAAAGCGAGGTTTTCTGATAGTTAAAGATTCTGAACACTCTTCCTCTGTTCCAGGTCTAATAGGGATGAACATTGTCAAAAAATGCAGAGAGCTAGTACACACTGAGTTTGACACCACACTGCAGGAGAGGTTTGACTCAAACTGGAGAGAGGCTTTTAATCATCTTCATGCAGTACATGCAACAGACAGACTCTCTTTCGCTAGGGTAGCTGGTAAGGATGTAGTCCATATACCTGCTTCATCTGCTGCTACAGTTATGGCCAGGGGACTCAGGACCGTGAGTGAGGATGGTTCTTTTTTGTTGCTGGAGTCTGTGGGTGTCCCCGTTCCTGGAGGTTTGGTTGTTGTGCCTACTTTGGTTTCATCGGGCAATCACATTTTTCCAGTCCGAGTCATGAACATGTCTGATGAAGATATCTGGCTAGGGGTTTTGACTCAGGTAGACTGTGTGAAAAGTGATGAGCTTTGTGAGGTACAGTTCCAGAGAATCTCAGCAGACACTGAACAAATGAGTATCAGTGAACACCCCGAAACACCGACAGATGTGCAGGAAATTCTCGGCAAGCTCAATTTTTGTGGTAGCCCAGAACAGCAAGCACAGCTGACTTTGTTACTGGTGAAGTACTCTTTTGTGTTTGCAACAGAAGATGAAGATCTAGGCCACACTGACAAAGTACAACATGAGATCCATCTGACAGATGACATACCTGTAACACAGCCATACAGACGAATCCCACCCACACAGTACAGTGAAGTCAGGGAACATATTGGCAAGCTGCTTAAAAAAGGGGTCATTCAAGAAAGCTCTAGTGCTTATGCTTCGCCCATAGTACTAGTGAGAAAGGCAGATGGTAGTCTGAGGCTATGTGTTGATTACAGGAAACTCAACTCAAAGACAAGACGTGATGCATTCCCGCTCCCGAGAATTGATGAGAGTTTTGATGCGCTGAGAGGGGCAAAGTTCTTTTCGACCATAGATCTGGCGAGCGGATACCACCAGGTAGCTATGCATGAGAGAAATCGGACTAAGACTGCATTTACTACACCGTTTGGTCTGTATGAGTACGTGAGAATGCCTTTTGGTGTTTGTAACGGTCCAGCTACATTTCAGAGACTTATGCAAGTTACTATGAATGATCTCATTTTTCAGATACTCCTGGTCTACCTAGATGACATCTTGGTTTTTTCAGAGACATTTGAGCAGCATTTGGAGAGACTTGAGACTGTGTTTAAGAGACTGGCAGAGACGGGCCTTAAGGTGAAGTTGCAGAAGTGTGCTTTTCTACAACAGTCAGTAAAGTTTTTGGGTCATCAGGTGTCAGCAGAAGGTATAGGAACTGACCCCTCCAAGGTCTCTGCTGTTAAGAACTGGAAGGTCCCAACCACTGCCAAAGAGCTGCAGTCGTTCTTGGGTTTCTGTAGTTACTACAGGAGATTCATTCGAGGCTTCTCACAGATTGCTGGGCCACTGCATGACCTAGTCAACAAATGTTCAGGTGTGAAAAAAACAGGGAAAGTAGGTCACCAGTTTTGTAATATGTGGACACCAGAGTGTGACTCTTCCTTTGAGCAGTTAAAGGAAAAACTTACCTCTGCTCCCATTTTGGGTTTTGCCGATTTCACACAACCATTTGTAGTTGAGACCGATGCTAGTCAGCATGGATTAGGCGCTGTATTGTGTCAGCAGCAAGGTGACACCAGACGTGTCCTAGCATATGCTAGCCGCAGACTACGCCAGGCTGAGAAGAATGACCGAAATTATAGTAGCATGAAGTTGGAGTTGCTTGCCTTAAAATGGGCAGTTGCTGAAAAATTCAGGGGTTACTTGCTTGGTTCAACGTTTGTTGTCCTGACTGATAACAATCCCCTCTGCCACCTCAAGACAGCCAAGTTAGGTGCTATAGAGCAGAGGTGGGTAGCGCAACTGTCTGTTTTTGATTTCGAGGTTAAGTACCGTCCTGGTTTCAGTAATGCCGCCGCAGATGCTCTCTCTAGGCAGGAGTTTGCAGGGGAGCCTGAAACAGACCCTGACTCGGATTTTGACGACTGTATCACTGTGTGTAACCTGATTGAGCGAGGAACAGTTCTGGATCCTGGTCTTGTCTCTAGAGGTCTGGAGTGTTACAAAGTGAGACAGATCCGTGCTGGGGAGTCGAGGTCTGGTGAGACAGGTACTAAACAGGGCAACACCCCCACACTGCCAGGTTATACCAGAGAGGAGCTGGTAGGTTTTCAGGCCGGTGACCCCACCCTAAAAGAGTTTAGGGCATTTTGGGATCGGGGGAGGAGGCCATGTCCCAGAGAGAGAGCAGCCCTGTCTAGTCAAGTGAAAAGATTGTTGAAACAATGGAGATGCATACAACAACGAGAAGGGTTGTTGTACAGGGTTATCACAGACCCACGTCATGGAGAAGTGTGGCAGTTACTCGTGCCTAGTTGTTTGAGGGACCAAGTTCTAGAAAATGTACATAACAACATGGGACATCAGGGCATAGAGCGCACTGTAAACTTGCTAAGAGGGAGGTGTTTTTGGGTAGGGCTATGCGAGGATGTGGAAAGCTGGGTTAAAAACTGCGAGCGGTGCATTTTGACCAAGATGCCTCAGCCAAAAATCCATGCTCCAGTTCAGGCATTCCTGGCCTCCCGACCTCTAGAAGTGGTGGCTGTTGATTTTACAGTGTTGGAGGCAGCTTCAGATGGCCGTGAAAATGTCCTTGTTGTGACCGATGTGTTTACAAAGTTCACACAAGCGTATGCTACCAAAGACCAGAAGGCTGACACTACAGCTAAAGTTTTGCTCAGGGAGTGGTTCATGAAATATGGGGTCCCAGAGAGACTGCACTCAGACCAAGGTCGAAATTTCGAGAGTGAAATTATAGCAGAGCTGTGCAAACTCTATGGGGTTAAAAAGACACGGACAACTCCCTACAGGCCACAGGGAAACGGTCAGTGTGAAAGATACAATCGCACACTCCATGACTTGTTAAGGACACTCCCACCAGAGAAAAAAAAAGCGTTGGCCAGAGCATCTGTCTGAAGTAGTATATGCCTATAATGTCACTCCTCATTCCACCACAGGGTACTCGCCTTATTATTTGCTTTTCGGGGTATAGCCACATCTCCCAGTAGATGCTTTATTAGGGCGTGAGTGTGTGTCAGACAGGAAACAGGATTGGTTGTCTGTTCATCAGGAGAGACTCCGACAGGCACATGAGAGAGCCAGAGAGTACTCAGAGCAGAAGGCAGCTGAGAGGATCTCACTGCAAAATAAGAAGGTGTATTGTCCTCCTGTGGACATTGGTCAGTTGGTTTTCCTACGTCACAGACCCCCAGGTAGACATAAGATTCAGGACACATGGACCTCAACAGTCTACAAGGTAGTTGACATACAGGTTACCACACACACTGTTGAACCTTTTGAGGGAGGTCCCATTAAAAGAGTTCATAGGTCAGAGTTGCGACCTTGTGCGAAACCAGTTCCCGAACCAAGAACTAGAACTAGGTTACAGACCACTACACAGCCTGTAGCTGAGGATGAGCCTGAGTCACCTGAGGCTGATTTTGTTATTGTTGAGGAAGTCATCCCTCGCCGGCTTGTGCAAGTACCTAACCTGCCTCTTGCAGCAGAAAGTGTTAGTTTACCTGTGACAGCACCCACAGATGAGAGTGACGGTGAAGGACCTGAGGAAAGGTTATTCAGATATGAGAAATTGTGGCACAGAAACAGAATGTGTTAATGATGTGCATCCAGACGTTAGCGACAGTGACTTGCCCATTATTGAAAACAGGGACAAGCCCGCACTAACAGATGATGCTGGTGGAGCAGGACGTAGAACCTATGCACCTAAACCTGCCATTAGGAAAAGCAAGCGGGAAATGGCTGGATCTCATTCAAACCCATTTCATCTGCCAAAGTCAGCCTGTAATGCAGTCTCAGTCAGCACAGACATGGTCTCTAAGGTTTTGACAAGCCTGGGTGCTGCTCTCTTTGAAAAGGCCTTGCAGGGAGTATTTGAGTCAGTTCATGTTTCGTAGTCACCGAGGACGTTGACTATATTTGCAGGGGAGTATGTAGCCGGGTGGTAAATCTGTTAAATATGTTAAATGATTTTCCACTTAAATTTAGTATAGTTTAACTGTTAATATATGTAATTGTTACACTGTCAAGCCATGTAAAATGTCATTTGATGTATTTAAATTGTGAGGCAGATTGTGAGTGTATTTTTATAGTTTTGGTTGTCATTTCGTGTTTTGACCAGTAAGTGGCAGTGGCGGACTTTTATTGTAACTCCGTGCAAGTTATCCAAGTGCATCTTGGGTATTCTTTCTTTTTTTCTTGTGTGGAGCGCCTGAAGATTGCGGTGTGATGGTGCTCTGACTCCGTAGTAAGTAAGGGTAAATATCTTGTGAAATATACCTGTAACATTATTCCAAACAATATTGTATGTCGGTAATTTGACAAGATGGTTTGATTTAGACGCTACTGGAGTTGATGTTCGGTGATTTTGGGCGCGAGCCGTCGACCGCTGTTCGCCATTGCAGGCATGACAAGGTAATGTTGGCGTGAATAAAGCCACACCATGCCATTGTATTTGGGATGTAAAGGTTTTATATGCATTTTAATTCTGTTTAAAGGTAACTGACAGAGTGAGAAGTTGCGCGATCTTCAGGAAGTTCCACATGTCTTTGTTAAACCCTGTTTAACGTACATAGTCCACTGCCGTATTTTGCACCGTATTTTGTATTTATTATTTCCCTTTTTAAAATCTTTTCTGTTAAACTTGCCACATCTGTGAACATTTATGAGCTGTTTGCTCGAAAGACACAGGAATGTATGCACTCAGTAAAACGATCTGCATTCGAAGGTTCAAACAATAAAATTAAAGCTACAAGAACCCCGGAAGTAATTGTGTCCTGTGTGGTATCCAATTCCACGGGCTACAAGTAGAACTCTTAAAAGTAACAATGCTCAACACTAGAGCTTTTAACACTAGAACTATTTACACTAGAACTCTTACCATGAAAAATCTTAACAGTTTGAAACTACATACGAATTATCTATTTGAAAAACCCCTTATTTTCTTGGTAAAGAAAGACGGAAAGAAGTTCTTCGGTTTCTTGGACATCTTCTTGCCTTCTGTCTCCTTCTCAAACAACATTTTCTTCTCCTGCTTCTCTCTCTTGGCCAACAGTTTCTGCTCCTTCTTCTCTTTCTTTGCTGACTCCTTGTCGTCCCGACTCTTGTGTGCCTTTGTTGTTGAGGCCAGCGAGTCGGTACCTGGGACCTGCGAGGGCTCCTCCTTCAGGCTAAGAAGAGCAGTCCATTTCAGCTCTGCCTCCTCCTTGCTCTGTTTTAGCAGCTGAACTTCTTCTTGAGCCTGAAGCAGGAGCAGCTTAGTCCCTTTGTTCTCTTCTAGGGTACAAGCTTTCTCCTTCTGCCACTGCTCAAGATTACACCTAAACTCCTGCTCGACTTGACTGAGGACAGCCGTGATCCTTTGCTCACTTTCCTCCATCTGTTGCGAAAGCTCCAAGGTGAAGCGCTTGTTCAGCGCTATCTGCACTTCCACATTCTCTTCAGCGAGCCTTCTTTCAAAGTCCTTCTCTTTACGGAGCGATTCTGTTTGCAGGAAGTTTGACTGCTGCAGAAGTGGGTCTTGGTCCTTGAGGAGAACTTCTTTTTCCTTCTCACAGGTCTTAAGGCATGTCTCCTTATCATAGAGTGCTTCCTTCAACATTTTAGCATTGACAAGAGACTCTTCTGTGAGAATCTTGTTCATTTTCTCAAGTTCCTCATTGTCTTGGAGGAGAGACTCCCTCTCCTTCTGCCAAATGTTGTGGCTGACCTCCCTGTCTTTGAGAGTCCTCTGCAAGTGCAAGGTCTTGTTTTGGAGCTCCTTCAGGAGCGTAGACAAGTCCTCCACCCGGCTTTTCAGAAGAGCGACTTCATCTGGTTTCCTGACATTGTTGCTCCTCCTCTTGCCTGCCTCCGTAACAGTTGAGGATCTCTCCCTCCTGTTGTCTTCATGCTCCCCTCTATAAACATACTGCGAAATAGAGTAAAAAAAAAGTTGAGGTTACTTAAAACTTTTCTGGAATCTGATTTCAGCCAACTGAAGGAATCTAAATTTATTGAGTGCGCATTGCTTCAGAATACAAACTTGTCAACATTAAAGAGTTACTTTTTGGGTACTTGTAAGACTCCAAAGAGTTAACTCCAATGAGTTAGTTCATATATAATTATCTCATTCATTTGAATGGCAGTTTCTGACATGCCAATATGACACTGAGATCACATGAATCCAAACCCCTACGGAAGACATCAGGTAATTCTATGTAACCCACCCTATAACTATAATAGAAACGCTGCACTTGCTTTAATTACCTCCATTATTTTAATTACTTTATACAGCTTTAAGATTGGGCATTATTTTCAACATGTTCCACAACTTGTTCCAATAATAAAAACTGAATTTTGATTTATGTGGAGTCCATTTCTTGACAGCTCATATAAAACCAGAAAATGCATGTGAATGCTGATAGCTGAAAGAAATTGCTGAAGCAATGCTGACAATAGCTGCAAAAACAGCTGAATTGTAAAAGTAAAACAAGGACGCTGAAAGCTGAAGGAAATTGCTGAAATAATGCTGAAAATTGCTGGAAAAAAATCATGCACGCTGAAGTGTAGTAGTGGCAGTTGGAAGCTGAAGTCAGTATCTAATGAAGCTGAATATGCTGTAATCTTAACTGGAAGCTGGAACATATTCGCCTACAGGCAGAATTGGGAGCTGAAGTGCATTACTAAAAGAAAAGCTGGAGCGTATCAGCTGAAGGATCAGAGTTGAAAAAAACGTACATGAAAATCTGAAACTAAATTGTATATGAAATGAAAAAATTATATACTGCCAAAGCTGGAAGTAGAATTGAAATACCTTGAAACTTTGTAAATGGAATTTCTTTATATTAATATCACACAGATGAAGTGTATCATGAAACAGATGGTTTGATTTGTTTTACGTTGTACCAGTGTGTGTGTGTGTGTGTGTGTGTGTCTGTGTGTGTGTGGGGGGGGAATCAGCAAGAAGAACCAACTGAACGTGACTGCCAAATGTCTGCTGACAATCTGTACAAAGTCACATTTTCTGTGAAATCTGTTGAAATGTGTGTAAATCCATGTGTCTTGTATGTAGTGTGGAAACACTGTGTAGCAGGACTTTGACAGAAATGTCAGTCAAGTGTTTGATCCAAACCAGAGACACCAGAGAAGTCATTTAACACTAGAACCACCGGGATTTCACTCCTACCTAAAACCACCATGGGTGGTCCACAATGATCGCCCACGGTTTCTAAACTCTATTCTGTCAAGGTAAGTGCCAAGTTAAGATAGAAATGCATGCATGTTAGCATGTCTGTTATTAAACTAACTGACACCAAAATTAACATTTTAACAACTATAATACTATTTCCATTTTTAAACCATTTAAACTTCAGAGAGACATAGTCGAACTTGAATAGCAAAGCTGAAAATATTACCTGAAATACAAAAGGGAAAACACACTGCTATTCTAACAAACGTAACAAGGCCTATAAATGGTGAAATGTCAAAACAAAACAATAGAAAATAACTATTGAAACAGTCCTAGACAACGAGCGGGACTTAAAACTACTAGAACGACCGTGGGCAGTCCTTTTGACCGCCGCAGTTTTTAAACTCTATATTCTGTCAAGATAAATACCCAGTTGACATATTAATGCAGTACATATGTTAGTATGTCTGTTTTGAAACTAACTGGCACCAAAATTAAAAGTTTAACAACTTTAATACTATTTTCCAAACTATTTAAAATGGCCGCTGTCCAACGCCTGTAAATGCTGCAGCGCGTCGGTGGTTGTCATGGTGCGTCTGAAACGGCGTCTGTAACCAGACGTGTTGGAAATGATCAAAAGTTTAGACTATTTGTGTCCACTGGAGGGCGCTAGTGGGTAGAACAGAGCAGTGAACTCCACGAAGGAAACGATGCGACCAACCAACACACCTAATGAATAGTGGCATGACGCGCGCGATCACGCGCAAATTACCAGCCGTCATTTTGACCGTCTACGGTCGTTTTGGGTAGATTTTGTCCTAACGTTTTTGAGGCGGGAAAATGACTGGCCAGCGTTGCCTCGGCAACACAAACTAAAGTGAGAATCTAAACGGCCCTAATGAGCGTCTTGCTGGTTCTAGTCAGCAGATGTGAACCAGCTGTGCGGCACACACAGTGTTACCACACTAAATACTGCGCCTGTCACTCACAATAACACTTGGTTCGCTTGGTTCAGCTCGTTTCCTACCTGTCTGGCTGTGCCTCCTCGCACTAGCGCCCCCTGCCGGACTCCTGTTTCTCGTCTGCGGCATTCAGCCTGCGGCGACTCACCGGGCGGACCCGCTCTTCTTCTCTGGGTTTGCCGCGGTTGCCGCTGAGAAAGGTCTTCGCTCTTCTTCTCTCCCCGTCCACCTCTGTGTCTGCTGCTTCTCTTCTCCCTTGCGTCCATCGTGTCCATGTGCAGCTGCACGGCGGCCGCTCCGCTTTTATTACTTGCCTTCCACGTGGGGCTCCGTGATTGGACGAGACTTGTTGGAATCATGGGCGGGGCTTTATGATTGGCGGCTTCTGTCACGTTCTATTTCGTACAGGCGCCGCCCTCTAAGGCTATCGCTAGTGGGTTTATCCCTTCGCGCATGCGTGCAGCACTGAAACGTTTAAGTCAACGTTCACCTACCTGTGGGCCCCACTTACGTCCGCCACCCGTCTCTATAAACACAGCAGGCCGTACAAACGGCTCCCCTGTTTGTCTTCAGCAGTATGTGCAAACACTGAAGAGAAGAAATGTCTTCAGAGAAGAAGATGGACGGCGGTGTAATGAGCGGAGCACTGAGTGCTGCCAGCATTACATGAAAAGATGGCGTAGCTACATGTCCACCTGCCGGGGACAGATTTCCCTCCCGTAGTAGTTAAACAACTACCAACACATCACACTTGGCTCATTCTTCAATTTGGGACACGTTTGGCTTTTAAAATGATCTTTAAAATCAGTTTTTTCCCCCAAACCTCTATTAAGTGGTCTTAAACAAGTATGTTAGCATAGCTTTGATCGTTCTACATATTAACTTTGATATTCTGATGATTTTCTTTTCAAAGTTGTAACAGCAAAATGTGATGTGATGACCCGCGATGGTAATGACAATTTTCACTCTTTGGAGAAAAAGTTGGCTGAGTCTTAGACTTGCTAAGCTAACTTGTTAGCTAGCACACAATGTACAATGAATATACGTGAATAAAGTGAGATTTCTTGTTTCTGAACTAAGATACTCAATTAGTAACTTGTTTGGTAACGACGACTAATAAACATTGCTAGGGATAATTTAGTAGCGCCAGGTCACCTGACTGCTTGACCAGGCTGCAGCATCCCCAACACCCTGACAGCAGGATAAGCGGTTAAGACAATGGATGGATAGATGGACTAATAAACATCCTCTCAGATCAGGACACAGAAATCTTCACAGGACATTTGTGGACATGGAAAAGTGATGTTTCTGCCATGACCGCTCATGCGCCTTTGACACTTCTCAGATGTATGAGGGACAGCCATATTTAACGATAAGAAAATCTGCAAATTGCACATAACCCAAATGAATTTGAAATATGTCTTTTTAACTTACGCAAAGTAAAGCCTTAATGAACGTAACCATTTTGATTACTTTATTATAGAGTGGAAGTAAAAAGTCTGGGTAGGAGGGGACAAGCCCAAAACAGTGAAATTCTGCCACATTTAAATTTTCAACATACTGAAAAAGTATTAAAATGTCATCACTGAGACACAAACCTTTTTTTTCATAGCTAACACAACCTAACAAATACTATAAGTTTTTTTCTTGAAAATCTACCCTGGGGACAGAAAAACTCCCTTCATTGAAGAATCACCCAGTTACACACATCACCATTAGTCAAAAAATGTCCAACAACGGTTAATGAACCTGTAACGCTGGTGTGTCGCTGTTCTAAAAGCAGTTTTTCTGAAATAAGTAAAAATATTGTCACAAGCAGCATTTTCCAAGTTCAACCTATTTTTGCACTCAACAGAGGGAAGTCTGTGGATGTTCTCATTCATCCAGGTCATGGTTATCCAAAGGAGTTGAATCAAGTGCAACTGGACTTGGTATATATCCGTGAAGACGTTTCGCCTCTCATCCAAGAGGCTTCCTCAGTTCCTGCCTTTCTGACTAGACCAAGCTAGTCTGACTGGCTGGTGATGAGACTGAGAATTTATCCTCTTTGGAGTCGTTGTCAGAGCTATAGATGTCCATGGCTCTTTGTGTCGTAATCGGAGCTATTGATATGCGTGGCTCTGCTGCTATACCAGGATGCGGTGTTTGTTGAAAATTCTCCTGAGTTTCTCGGAGACCTCAGAAACATCCAGGATGACTGTGCTATTCCTTCTGTTCCTTCTCTCCTCGTCGCTCACCTGGTTGGTCTTTTTGGAACGTGTTGTAGTTTTCACAAAGGTTCAACTGGGGTAGCCGCAGGTTTTTAAAGCTCCCCTCAGGTGTTTGTGTTCTTCTCGTTGGGCCTGAGTGCTGCTGGGCACATCGACAGCTCTGTGTTGCAGAGTTCTAATGACGCTCAGTTTGTGTTCCAGAGGGTGGTGTGAGTGGAAAAGAAGATATTGGTCAGTGTGTGTAGGTTTCCTGTAAACCCCAATGTGGAGGCTCCGGTCTTCCCCAATGTGGACGTCACAGTCCAAGAAGGGCAAACTGTTGTTCTTTACGTCTTCCCTTGTGAACTTAATGTTCTTGTCCACTGAGTTGATGTGTTTGGTAAACGCTTGAACATCTAGTGTTTGGATTTTGACCCATGTGTCGTCCACGTATCTGAACCAGTGGCTCGGGAGTGTTCCTCTGAAGGACTTCACGGCCCTGTGTTCTACCTCTTCCATATATAAGTTGGCCAAAATGGGCGATACTGGTGAGCCCATTGCACAGCCGTGTTTCTGTCTGTAAAACTGCCCCCTGAATTGGAAATATGTAGGTCCAGTACTTGGCAAATCTGGTCTGGGCTGAGGTTGGCCCTAATATTGTGGAGGGTGTCGTCCCGAATTCCCGAGAATTTTCAACAAACACCGCATCCCGGTATACTTCAAACCCAGCAACACACTCCGACAAAGACTGGTTCATCCCAAAGACCGTGTACCACACACCCAAAAAAGCTATCTGGTGTATGCTGTACAATGCAATGAGGATTGCACTGACTTATACATAGGAGAAACCAAACAACCACTACACAAACGGATGGCCCAACACAGAAGGCCAAACTCCTCAGGACAAGACTCAGCAGTCTATTTACACCTAAAGGAGAAGACGCACTCCTTCGAAGACAGCAACGTACACATTTTGGACAGGGAAGATAGATGGTTTGAAAGAGGGGTGAAGGAAGCCATCTATGTGAAACTGGAAAAACCATCCCTCAACAGAGGAGGAGGTCTGCGACACCACCTATCTCCCACTTACAATGCCGCCCTTTCATCTCTACCCAGGAGACTCAAGAAGCCTAGCCTCCAAGAACAACAGTCGGTCACTAACGGCTCCAACGACTCTCATGACCACTGAATAAGGAAGTCGAAACTAACACCCCCAACGACCGTCGCTGCTAAACAAATGCAAATCCATAGCTCCGATGGCGACGGGCGCCGCCAAACATCGGCACACAAAAGAGCCACTCATATCTATGGCTCTGTTAGCGACGGGCGTTGGTAAATATCGGAACACAAAGAGCCATGGACATCTATAGCTCTGACAACGACTCCAAAGAGGATAAATTCTCAGTCTCATCACCAGCCAGTCAGACTAGCTTGGTCTAGTCAGAAAGGCACTAACTGAGGAAGCCTCTTGGATGAGAGGTGAAACGTCTTCACGGATATATACCAAGTCCAGTTGCACTTGATTCAACTCCTTTGGTCAACAGAAGGAAGCAGCTCAATCTGCCAGAATTAAAGCCACAAGCGTCAACGAGCGGGTTTCAGGCTTCACAAAGCCAAGTAGAGTCGCTACAGCTAGCTTGATTCTGTGTAAAGAAGGACTGAGCCCAATCACTAAGCGTAAATTAAGACAAAGTGTAAACCAGTGGTGATTTTTTATGTGGCAGGAGTGTCAGAAAAGCTGAGACACATATTTTCCAAACACTGCATCTCAGTTGCTTTCAAACCCAAAAAACTCGCTGCACCAGAAGTTGGTCCACCCCAAAGATTGGGTCCCTTGGCACAAACAGAGCAATAGAGTGGACGCTGTTAAGTGCCAGGAGTACTACCGTGACTTGTACATTGGGGAAACTGAACAGACGCTGGCCAAGAGGATGGCACAACACAGCAGAGCTAATGCGTCAGGGCAGGACTCCACAGTCTGCACCATCTACAGGCCAGTGGCAACTCTTTCAAGACTGAGGATGTGCACGTTCTTGATAGGGAGGAGTGCTGGTTTGAACGGGGCGTCAAAGAGGCCATCTATGTTAAGAGGAAACGACCATCCCTGAACCGAGGCGGTGGGGGTGGTGGCTAAGAGTACATCTGTCGCCACCTTACAATGCTGTGATTGCAAACATTCCCAAATCCTCTGTGAATAGTACACATGGCCATTGAAACTCAAGTTAATGGTCACACCCATATTTGTGTATGAAACGGGTCGATGGTTTTGGTCGTTATGCAACTGTATTTTTTATAAGGGGTGTGGATACCTGCAGTCAGCTTAGACTGAAGAGGTCACTTAGATGAGTGATGAACTGATTCAAGCTTCTTTGATTCGCTTATCTGGATTATTGAGCATGCGTCAAGTCATGATGTAGGAGTAATGCTCACTGTTTGACCAATTATGTCACTGATTTCTTTAAGAACATCTTTCTACAATTTGTATGACTATATAAACATTCTAGTGAACAGTGAATGTATGTGCCTTCTGTAGTCTTGCACTTATTACTAAACTTTGATAGATCTGGATTCATTTTATTGCGTCTCACAGGGGTAATATGTAGTCTATGATTTATCTTAAATTGCAGCTTTTTTGCTCTATTAGTGGCAAAACAGCTGGATAGGTTGACCACATATCATCCCACTCTTCAACACCACAGTCATTCTCCCATTCTATTTTAATTTTAGCTGTATTGTCTTTTACTGTCACGGAGAGTGACAGTTGTTTCATTAGGTTCAAAAATAAAATGTTGGGATCTATTCCCTGGAGCACATCTCTGTAGGTTAAACTTCCATATTTATACTGATTAAAAACCTCAGAACCCTACGTGTTGGTTTTGGCCCAGCTGATCTGGGTCCTCCTCATCCGAGCTCTCACCCTCTTCTGTCTCGTACTCTCTCTGGACTCTCACCCTCTGATAAATCGATGTCAGAATCTCCCTCAGTGGTTCTGTTAAGAATCCTCTCTGCCTCCGTCATAGAGCGGTCTACTGAGGACAATGAGAACCAAACTAAGCACCAAGTCCTGATGTCCACTACAGAGGACATTTATAAACTAGCGTTTTTCAAATGAAAATAAGCGCAGCTCTGCAAACTCACGCAGATATTCCTGAGATGTTTACTTACTCGAAACAATCGAAAGATAATTGTTTTTAATTCATGAATATCATGCTTACCTTTCTTTTTTCCATAAAACGCGCTTACTAAGATGGCAGCCATTTTGACGATAGTCTTCTTCTGCTTCTTTTACTTCTTCTTCGTTTGGTGTTTATTGGCGGTCGGCAAACAAGAAAATGGCGCATTACCGCACCAGCTGGTATGTCGTGTGGATCAGTGTCTATGATTTAAGTTATCCCCCCCCAAAAAAACCCCGTCAAATCTTAATTGAATTAGTTACTCCAAGAAACTGAAACAAGACGTTATAACACTCAGTTTAGTTCTTCTATTGAATATCTACTGAATCAAATTGTATTTTTATTTTTCTGAGATTTTGAGTCAGATGCCTTCTTTCTGCCTCATATTTCTGACAATATGTTGTAATAAACAAGCCCGATATGGGCTTTGTCAGAGACCTAAAAGACACACAACACCAGTCGAGGAATATGGAAAAGTAGATAAACCTTTATTTCATCACAAATTATACTAAAAGGCCTACAGAGTGGAACAGATAGGCCTGAGGACCGGCGACTACTCACAGCTAAGTAAAGTCTGTTCACTGTAGTACAAACCACGCACATGGAATAGGGCACACTTTAAGATCAGGCACGGCACGCATGAATGCAAATACCCCACCCTTTACGCTCCGCCCGCTGGAGACACTGCACACGGGGGATGAAACAATAGTCTATACCTCCACTCAAGGAGCAAACAGGGGCTATAACGCCTGCTCAGACACTGCAAATAAGACAGTAAACGTCCCCACCACCCGGGTAACTTGAGCCGCCCACTAGCCCTCTGCTCCTCTGTAAAAAGCCGGCACAATAAAACTCACCAGTGAATACATATATAAAACCTAGTACAACAGGAATAGGGAAATAGCAAGAGTTAAAACTTAGCTCGCTCGGCTGGCGAGACCCTCCCCCAGGGTCTGAGCTGTATTGGCACCGTCCGACAGCCGGGGAAACAATCGCGTTCAGTCGGCGGTACAGGCAGCGGGCGGCGGCGTGCCGACCACTGGAACCCGGGCTGGAGAGCGGAGGTCCGCGAAAACCCTCCTAAGCGTTCCCGGCCCTCTCTAACTAAAGGAGGCAACTAGCCTCCCGTCCTGATCTGGAACAGCTCCCCTACCTTTCTGTCTTCAGCGCAGGCAATACTATAAACTGCGAACGCCGCCTCCCCCCAATGAGTGTATTCGCAAACCAACCAAGTCAGCTCTCTCCAGCAACCCCGAGGGATTGCTTAGCCCTCTCTTTTAACTTGCGTCTCCTCCAGTCTAGTTGCGCGGCTGCAAGCAATCACTTAATTAAGGAGCCACGTCTCATGTCAATCACCTCCCGCCGCAGGTTTACTACACTATTAACACGAAAACTCAACACGGAAAATCTTAACACTAGAACTCTTAACATGAAAAAAATCTTAACGCTAGAACCCTTAACAGTAACAATGCTCAACACTAGAGCTTTTAACACTAGAACTATTAACACTAGAACTCTTAACATGAAAAAATCTTAACAGTAACAATGCTCAACACTAGAGCTTTTAACACTAGAACTATTTACACTATAACTCTTAACATGAAAAATCTTAACAGTAGAACTCTTAACAGTAACAATGCTCAACACTAGAGCTTTTAACACTAGAACTATTTACACTAAAACTCTTAACATGAAAAATCTTAACAGTAGAACTCTTAACAGTATCAATGCTCAACACTAGAGCTTTTAACACTAACACTATTTACACTAAAGCTCTTAACAGTAGAACTCTTAACAGTAACAATGCTCAACACTAGAGCTTTTAACACTAGAGCTATTTACACTAGAACTCTTAACATTAAAATCTTAACAGATTGAAACTACATACGAATTAACTATTTGAAAAAAACCCTTGTTTTCTTGGTAAAGAAAGAAAGAAGTTCTTCGGTTTCTTGGGCATCTTCTTGCCTTCTTTCTCCTTCTCAAACAACATTTTCTTCTCCTGCTTCTCTCTCTTGGCCAACAGTTTCTGCTCCTTCTTCTCTTTCTTTGCTGACTCCTTGTCCTCCCGACTCTTGTGTGCCTTTGTTGTTGAGGCCAGCGAGTCGGTACCTGAGACCTGCGAGGGCTCCTCCTTCAGGCTAAGAAGAGCAGTCCATTTCAGCTCTGCCTCCTCCTTGCTCTGTTTTAGCAGCTGAACTTCTTCTTGAGCCTGAAGCAGGAGCAGCTTAGTCTCTTTGTTCTCTTCTAGGATACAAGCTTTCTCCTTCTGCCACTGCTCAAGATTACACCTAAACTCCTGCTCGACTTGACTGAGGGCGGCCGTGATCCTTTGCTCACTTTCCTCCATCTGTTGTGAAAGCTCCAAGGTGAAGCGCTTGTTCAGCGCTATCTGCACTTCCACATTCTCTTCAGCGAGCCTTCTTTCAAAGTCCTTCTCTTTACGGAGCCCTTCTGTTTGCAGGAAGTTTAAGTGCTGCAGAAGTGAGTCTTGGTCCTTGAGGAGAACTTCTTTTTCCTTCTCACAGGTCTTAAGGCATGTCTCCTTATCATAGAGTGCTTCCTTCAACATTTTAGCATTGACAAGAGACTCTTCTTTGAGAATCTTGTTCATTTTCTCAAGTTCCTCATTGTCTTGGAGGAGAGACTCCCTCTCCTTCTGCCAGATGTTTTGGCTGACCTCCCTCTCTTTGAGAGTCCTCTGCAAGTGCAAGGTCTTGTTTTGGAGCTCCTTCAGGAGCGTAGACAAGTCCTCCACCCGGCTTTTCAGAAGAGCGACTTCATCTGGTTTCCTGACATTGTTGCTCCTCCTCTTGTCTGCCTCCCTAACAGTTGAGGATCTCTCCCTCCTGTTGTCTTCATGCTCCCCTCTATAAACATACTGCAAAATAGAGTAAAAAAAAAGTTGAGGTTACTTAAAACTTTTCTGGAATCTGATTTCAGCCAACTGAAGGACTCTAAATGTATTGAGTGCGCACTGCTTCAGAATACAAACTTGTCAACATTAAAGAGTTACTTTTTGGGTACTTGTAAGACTCCAAAGAGTTAACTCCAATGAGTTAGTTCATATATAATTAGCTCATTCCTTTGAATGGCAGTTTCTGACATGCCAATATGACACTGAGATCACATGAATCCAAACCCCTACGGAAGACATCAGGTAATTCTATGTAACCCACCCTATAACTATAATAGAAACGCTGCACTTGCTTTAATTACCTCCATTATTTTAATTACTTTATACAGCTTTAAGATTGGGCATTATTTTCAACATTTCTATTTTTTATGTTCCACAACTTGTTCCAATAATAAAAACTGAATTTTGATTTATGTGGAGTCCATTTCTTGACAGCTCATATAAAACCAGAAAATGCAGATCCTGCAGAAAATGCATGTGAATGCTGATAGCTGAAAGAAATTGCTGAAGCAATGCTGACAATTGCTGGAAAAACAGCTGAATTGTAAAAGTAAAACAAGGACGCTGAAAGCTGAAGTAAATTGCTGAAATAATGCTGAAAATTGCTAGAAAAAAATCATGCACGCTGAAGTGTAGTAGTGGCAGTTGGAAGGTGAAGTCAGTATCTAATGAAGCTGAATATGCTGTAATCTTAACTGGAAGCTGGAACATATTCGCCTACAGGCAGAATTGGGAGCTGAAGTGCATTACTAAAAGAAAAGCTGGAGCGTATCAGCTTAAGGATCAGAGTTGAAAAACACGTACATGAAAATCTGAAACTAAATTGTATATGAAATGAAAAAATTATATATATAATATATATATATATATATATTATGGAAGTAGAACTGAGATACCTTGAAACTTTGTAAATGGAATTTCTTTATATTAATATCACACAGATGAAGTGTATCATGAAACAGATGGTTTGATTTGTTTTACGTTGTACCAGTGTGTGTGTGTGTGTGTGTCTGTGTGTGTGTGGGGGGGGGGGAATCAGCAAGAAGAACCAACTGAACGTGACTGCCAAATGTCTGCTGACAATCTGCACAAAGTCACATTTTCTGTGAAATCTGTTGAAATGTGTGTAAATCCATGTGTCTTGTATGTAGTGTGGAAACACTGTGTAGCAGGACTTTGACAGAAATGTCAGTCAAGTGTTTGATCCAAACCAGAGACAGCAGAGAAGTCATTTAACACTAGAACCACGGGGATTTCACTCCTACCTAAAACCACCATGGGTGGTCCACAATGACCGCCCACGGTTTCTAAACTCTATTCTGTCAAGATAAGTACCAAATTAAGATAGAAATGCATTGCATGTTAGCATGTCTGTTATTAAACTAACTGACACCAAAATTAACATTTTAACAGCTATAATACTATTTCCATTTTTAAACCATTTAAACTTAAGAGAGACATAGTCGAACTTGAATAGCAAAGCTGAGAAAGTGAAAATATTACCTGAAATACAAAAGGGAAAACACACTGCTATTCTAACAAACGTAACAAGGCCTATAAATGGTGAAATGTCAAAACAAAACAATAGAAAATAACTATTGAAACAGTCCTAGACAACGAGCGGGACTTAAAACTACTAGAACGACCGTGGGCAGTCCTTTCGACCGCCGCAGTTTTTAAACTCTATATTCTGTCAAGATAAATACCCAGTTGACATATTAATGCAGTACATATGTTAGTATGTCTGTTTTGAAACTAACTGGCACCAAAATTAACAGTTTAACAACTTTAATACTATTTTCCACACTATTTAAAATGGCCGCTGTCCAACGCCTGTAAATGCTGCAGCGCGTCGGTAGTTGTCATAGTGCGTCTGAAACGGCGTCTGTAACCAGACGTGTTGGAAATGATCAAAAGTTTAGACTATTTGTGTCCACTGGAGGGCGCTAGTGGGTAGGACAGAGCAGAGAACCTCACGAAGGAAACGATGCGACCAACCAACACACCTAATGAATAGTGGTATGACGCGCGCGATCACGCGCAAATTACCAGCCGTCATTTTGACCGTCTACGGTCGTTTTGCGTAGATTTTGTCGTAACGTGTTTGAGGCGGGAAAATGACTGGCCAGCGTTGCCTCGGCAACACAAACTAAAGTGAGAATCTAAACGGCCCTAATGAGCGTCTTGCTGGTTCTAGTCAGCAGATGTGAACCAGCTGTGCGGCACACACAGTGTTACCACACTAAATACTGCGCCTGTCACTCACAATAACACTTGGTTCAGCTCGTTTCTTACCTGTCTGGCTGGGCCTCCTCGCTCTAGCGCCCCCTGCCGGACTCCTGTTTCTCGTCTGCGGCATTCAGCCTGGGGCGACTCACCGGGCGGACCCGCTCTTCTTCTCTGGGTTTGCCGCGGTTGCCGCTGAGAAAGGTCTTCGCTCTTCTTCTCTCCCCGTCCACCTCTGTGTCTGCTGCTTCTCTTCTCACTTGCGTCCATCGTGTCCATGTGCAGCTGCGCGGCGGCCGCTCCGCTTTTATTACTTGCCTTCCACGTGGGGCTCCGTGATTGGACGAGACTTGTTGGAATCATGGGCGGGGCTTTATGATTGGCGGCTTCTGTCACGTTCTATTTCGTACAGGCGCCGCCCTCTAAGGCTACCGCTAGCGGGTTTATCCCTTCGCGCATGCGTGCAGCACTGAAACGTTTAAGTCAACGTTCACCTACCTGTGGGCCCCACTTACGTCCGCCACCCGTCTCTATAAACACAGCAGGCCGTACAAACGGCTCCCCTGTTTGTCTTCAGCAGTATGTGCAAACACTGAAGAGAAGAAATGTCTTCAGAGAAGAAGATGGACGGCGGTGTAATGAGCGGAGCACTGAGTGCTGCCAGCATTACATGAAAAGATGGCGTAAAGGCTATAGTCAAATTGAAGGGATAGACTATAGTGAGACCTTTTCCCCAACCGCTGATATGACCTCTGTACGCAGTTTAATGCAGGTTGCGGCACAATATGGTTTGGAGCTGCACCAAATGGATGTAGAAACTGCATATTTACATGCTCCCATTGACTGTGAGCTATACATGGAACAGCCAGAAGGTTTTGAGGTTAAGTCTCTAGCTGGTGAGAGACTAGTCTGTAGGCTCAACAAATCACTCTATGGTCTGAAACAGTCAGGACGAAACTGGAATAAAATGCTGCATGAGTTCCTTTGCCAAAATGGTTTTGTTCAGAACCCAGCTGACCACTGTGTTTACAGCAAACAAACTGAGTGAGAGAATCATTTTGATTATCTGGGTCGATGATCTTATTGCAGCGAGTGACAGTCAAACCCTCAGGAATGTGAAAGAGCTATTGGGAGACCAATTCAAGATGAAAGATCTTGGTAAACTAAAACATTTCCTTGGTACTGACTTTACACGGGGAGATGGTGAAATAAAGATGAACCAAAAGAGGTACATCACAAAAATCCTGGAGAGGTTTGACATGACTCACTGCAGACCAAGATCGACCCCATGTGAGAACAACCTGGAATTTGATGAAGGTAACCCTGTTGATTCGAGGAGGTACCGAGAAATGGTTGGCAGTTTGATCTATGTAATGACAAGTACTAGACCAGACCTTAGCTTCATTGTAAGTAAACTGTCACACCTGTCTGACCCAAGAGAGCAGCATTGGGTAGCTGCAAAGCATGTGCTCAGATATTTGAAGGGAACTGTTAACCATGAATTGTGTTACAAGAGAAGTGACGTGAACCTTAACCTTATTGCATTCAGTGATGCTGACTGGGCCGAAGACCAGAATGACAGAAGTATTACTGGTTATTGTTTTTGCCTCTCTGAAACGGGTCCTGTTATCTCTTGGAAGTCCAAGAAACAACCCACTGTTGCCTTATCCACATGTGAAGCCGAGTACATGGCTTTGGCGGCTACTACACAGGAGAGTATGTATTTTGTTCAACTGTTGAATGGGATGGACATGGGGTGTGATTATACACCAGTGACTATCCATGAGGATAACCAGGGTGCCATTGCTCTGTCCAAGAATCCTGTATGTTGTCAAAGGTGTAAACATGTTGACATCAAATATCATTTTGTTCGGTCTGCACTTAGTGATGGAAGGATAACTATTGAGTATTGCCCCACATCAGACATGGTTGCAGATATTTTGACTAAACCTGTAACTAAAGCTCTGCTTGACAAGTTTGTTTCTTTTGTTTTTGGTATGCAAGATGTTATTTTCTTTGCTAGATGTACCTGACAACTGCATACTGTTATCAGCCTAAGAGCAAGTGGGGGTGTTGAACACCGAGGATCACTGTCTGTCTTGAATGCCCTTATGCTGACGTCACTGTACAGAGGGGGGCGGGTGATTACTCTACAGGTGCTGCTAATTATGCTTTTCAATAAATAAACGGCCGGTTGCCCTTGTTTGGCATTCCGGTGAGACCAGAGATCCGATGGCTACCGTGTATCAGTTTGTCCCCGTTAATAGTGCTTTCTGCTAGCTATGTGTTACCTACACAGTCCTGATGGCAGCTGCAACAATCCGCCACCAACTGGTATGTCGTGTGGATCAGTGTCTATTATTTACGTTATCCCCAACCCCCCCCCCCAAAAACCCCTCAAATCTTAAATTAGTTACTCTAAGAAACTGAAACAAGACGTTATAACACTCGGTTTAGTTCTTCTATTTAATATCTACTGAATCAAATTGTATTTTTATTTTTCTGAGATTTTGAGTCAGATGCCTTCTTTCTGCCTCATATTTCTGACAATACACTCACTGGCCACTTTATTTAGGTACACCTTGCTAGTACTGGGTTGGACCCCCTTTTGCCTTCAGAACTGCCTTAATCCTTCGTGGCATAGATTCAACAAGGTACTGGAAACATTCCTCAGAGAGTTTGGTCCATATTGACATGATAGCATCGCACAGTTACTGCAGATTTGTCGGCTGCCCATCCATGATGCGAATCTCCCGGTCCACCACATCCCAAAGGTGCTCTATTGGATTGAGATCTGGTGACTGGAGGCCATTTGAGTACAGTGAACTCATTGTCATGTTCAAGAAACCAGTCTGAGATGATTCGAGCTTTATGACATGGCGCATTATCCTGCTGGAAGTAGCCATCAGAAGATGGGAACACTGTGGTCATAAAGGGATGGACATGGTCAGCAATAATACTCAGGTAGGCTGTGGCGTTGACACGATGCTCAATTGGTACTAAGGAGCCCAAAGTGTGCCAAGAAAATATCCCCCACACCATTACACCACCACCAGCAGCCTGAACCGTTGATACAAGGCAGGATGGATCCATGCTTTCATGTTGTTGACGCCAAATTCTGACCCTACCATCCGAATGTCGCAGCAGAAATCGAGACTCATCAGACCAGGCAACGTTTTTCCAATCTTCTATTGTCCAATTTTGGTGAGCCTGTGCGAATTGTAGCCTCGGTTTCCTGTTCTTAGCTGACAGGAGTGGCACCCGGTGTGGTCTTCTGCTGCTGTAGCCCATCTGCCTCAAGGTTCGACGCGTTGTGCGTTCAGAGATGCTCTTCTGCATACCTCGGTTGTAATGAGTGGTTATTTGAGTTACTGTTGCCTTTCTATCAGCTCGAACCAGTCTGGCCATTCTCCTCTGACCTCTGGCATCAACAAGGCATTTTCGCCCACAGAACTGCCGCTCACTGGATATTTTCTCTTTTTCGGACCATTCTCTGTAAACCCTAGAGATGGTTGTGCGTGAAAACCCCAGTAGATCAGCAGTTTCTGAAATACTCTGACCAGCCCGTCTGGCACCAACAACCATGCCACGTTCAAAGTCACTTAAATCACCTTTCTTCCCCAATCTGATGCTCGGTTTGAACTGCAGCAGATCGTCTTGACCATGTCTACATGCCTAAATGCATTGAGTAGCTGCCATGTGATCGGCTGATTAGAAACTTGCGTTAACGAGCAGTTGGACAGGTGTGCCTAATAAAGTGGACGGTGAGTGTATATTGTAATAAACAAGCCCGATATGGGCTTTGTCAGAGACCTAAAAGACACACAACCCCAGTCGAAGAATATGGAAAAGTAGGTAAACCTTTATTTCATCACAAATTATATTAAAAGGCCTACAGAGTTGAACAGATAGGCCTGAGGACCGGCGACTACTCACAGCTAAGTAAAGTCTGTTCACTGTAGTACAAACCACGCACATGGAATAGGGCACACTAAGATCAGGCACGGCACGCATGAATGCAAACACCCCACCCTTTACGCTCCGCCCGCTGGAGACACTGCACACGGGGGATGAAACACTAGGCTACACCTCCACTCAAGGAGCAAACGGGGGCTATAACGCCTGCTCAGACACTGCAAATAAGACAATAAACGTCCCCACCACCCGGGTAACTTGAGCCGCCCACTAGCCCTCTGCTCCTCTGTAAAAAGCCGGCACAATAAAACTCACCAGTGAATATATATATAAAACCTAGTACAACAGGAATAGGGAAATAGCAAGAGTTAAAACTTAGCTCGCTCGGCTGGCGAGACCCTCCCCCAGGGTCTGAGCTTTATTGGCACCGTCCGACAGCCGGGGAAACAATCGCGTTCAGTCGGCGGTACAGGCAGCGGGCGGCGGCGTGCCGACCACTGGAACCCGGGCTGGAGAGCGGAGGTCCGCGAAAACCCTCCTAAGCGTTCCCGGCCCTCTCTAACTAAAGGAGGCAACTAGCCTCCCCTCCTCATCTGGAACAGCTCCCCTACCTTTCTGTCTTCAGCGCCGGCAATACTATAAACTGCGAACGCCGCCTCCCCCCCAATGAGTGTATTCGCAAACCAACCAACCAAGTCAGCTCTCTCCAGCAACCCCGAGGGACTGCTTAGCCCTCTCTTTTAACTTGCGTCTCCTCCAGTCTAGTTGCGCGGCTGCAAGCAATCCCTTCATTAAGGAGCCACGTCTCATGTCAATCACCTCCCGCCGCAGGTTTACTACACTATTAACACGAAAACTCAACACGGAAAATCTTAACACTAGAACTCTTAACATGAAAAAAATCTTAACGCTAGAACCCTTAACAGTAACAACGCTCAACACTAGAGCTTTTAACACTATAACTGTTAACATGAAAAATCTTAACAGTAGAACTCAACAGTAACAATGCTCAACACTAGAGCTTTTAACACTAGAACTATTTACACTATAACTCTTAACATGAAAAATCTTAACAGTAGAACTCTTAACAGTAACAATGCTCAACACTAGAGCTTTTAACACTAGAACTATTTACACTAGAACTCTTAACATGAAAAATCTTAACAGTTTGAAACTACATACGAATTAACTATTTGAAAAAACCCTTCCTTTCTTGGTAAAGAAAGAAAGAAAGAAGTTCTTCGGTTTCTTGGGCATCTTCTTGCCTTCTGTCTCCTTCTCAAACAGCCTTTTCTTCTCCTGCTTCTCTCTCTTGGCCAACAGTTTCTGCTCCTTCTTCTCTTTCTTTGCTGACTCCTTGTCCTCCCGACTCTTGTGTGCCTTTGTTGTTGAGGCCAGCGAGTCGGTACCTGGGACCTGCGAGGGCTCCTCCTTCAGGCTAAGAAGAGCAGTCCATTTCAGCTCTGCCTCCTCCTTGCTCTGTTTTAGCAGCTGAACTTCTTCTTGAGCCTGAAGCAGGAGCAGCTTAGTCTCTTTGTTCTCTTCTAGGATACAAGCTTTCTCCTTCTGCCACTGCTCAAGATTACACCTAAACTCCTGCTCGACTTGACTGAGGGCGGCCGTGATCCTTTGCTCACTTTCCTCCTTCTGTTGTGAAAGCTCCAAGGTGAAGCGCTTGTTCAGCGCTATCTGCACTTCCATTCTCTTCAGCGAGCCTTCTTTCAAAGTCCTTCTCTTTACGGAGCCCTTCTGTTTGCAGGAAGTTTAACTGCTGCAGAAGTGAGTCTTGGTCCCTGAGGAGAACTTCTTTTTCCTTCTCACAGGTCTTAAGGCATGTCTCCTTATCATAGAGTGCTTCCTTCAACATTTTAGCATTGACAAGAGACTCTTCTTTGAGAATCTTGTTCATTTTCTCAAGTTCCTCATTGTCTTGGAGGAGAGACTCCCTCTCCTTCTGCCAATTGTTGTGGCTGACCTCCCTCTCTTTGAGAGTCCTCTGCAAGTGCAAGGTCTTGTTTTGGAGCTCCTTCAGGAGCTTAGACAAGTCCTCCACCCGGCTTTTCAGAAGAGCGACTTCATCTGGTTTCCTGACATTGTTGCTCCTCCTCTTGTCTGCCTTCCTAACAGTTGAGGATCTCTCCCTCCTGTTGTCTTCGTGCTCCCCTCTATAAACATACTGCAAAATAGAGTAAAACAAAAGTTGAGGTTACTGGTAAGACTCCAAAGAGTTAACTCAAATGAGTTAGTTCATATGTAATTAGCTCATTCCTTTGAATGGCAGTTTCTGACATGTCAATATGACACTGAGATCACATGAATCCAAACCCCTACGGAAGACATCAGGTAATTCTATGTAACCCACCCTATAACTATAATAGAAACGCTGCACTTGCTTTTAATTACCTCCATTATTTTAATTACTTTATACAGCTTTAAGATTGGGCATTATTTTCAACATTTCTATTTTTTATGTTCCACAACTTGTTCCAATAATAAAAACTGAATTTTGATTTATGTGGAGTCCATTTCTTGACAGCTCATATCAAACCAGAAAATGCAGATCCTGCAGAAAATGCATGTGAATGCTGATAGCTGAAAGTAATTGCTGAAGCAATGCTGACAATTGCTGGAAAAACAGCTGAATTGTAAAAGTAAAACAAGGACGCTGAAAGCTGAAGGAAATTGCTGAAATAATGCTGAAAATTGCTGGGGAAAAAAATCATGCACGCTGAAGTGTAGTAGTGGCAGTTGGAAGGTGAAGTCAGTATCTAATGAAGCTGAATATGCTGTAATCTTAACTGGAAGCTGGAACATATTCGCCTACAGGCAGAATTGGGAGCTGAAGTGCATTACTAAAAGAAAAGCTGGAGCGTATCAGCTGAAGGACCAGAGTTGAAAAAAACGTACATGAAAATCTGAAACTAAATTGTATATGAAATGAAAAAATTATATACTGCCAAAGCTGGAAGTAGAACTGAAATACCTTGAAACTTTGTAAATGGAATTTCTTTATATTAATATCACACAGATGAAGTGTATTATGAAACAGATGGTTTGATTTTACATTGTACCAGTGTGTGTTGTGTGTGTGTGTGTGTGTGTGTGTGGGGGGGGGAATCAGCAAGAAGAACCAACTGAACGTGACTGCCAAATGTCTGCTGACAATCTGTACAAAGTCACATTTTCTGTGAAATCTGTTGAAATGTGTGTAAATCCATGTGTCTTGTATGTAGTGTGGAAACACTGTGTAGCAGGACTTTGACAGAAATGTCAGTCAAGTGTTTGATCCAAACCAGAGACACCAGAGAAGTCATTTAACACTAGAACCACCGGGATGTCACTCCTACCTAAAACCACCATGAGTGGTCCACAATGACTGCCCACGGTTTCTAAACTCTATTCTGTCAAGATAAGTACCAAATTAAGATAGAAATGCATTGCATGTTAGCATGTCTGTTATTAAACTAACTGACACCAAAATTAACATTTTAACAACTATAATACTATTTCCATTTTTAAACCATTTAAACTTCAGAGAGACATAGTCGAACTTGAATAGCAAAGCTGAGAAAGTGAAAATATTACCTGAAATACAAAAGGGAAAACACACTGCTATTCTAACAAACGTAACAAGGCCTATAAATGGTGAAATGTCAAAACAAAACAATAGAAAATAACTATTGAAACAGTCCTAGACAACGAGCGGGACTTAAAACTACTAGAACGACCGTGGGCAATCCTTTCGACCGCCGCAGTTTTTAAACTCTATATTCTGTCAAGATAAATACCCAGTTGACATATTAATGCAGTACATATGTTAGTATGTCTGTTTTGAAACTAACTGGCACCAAAATTAACAGTTTAACAACTTTAATACTATTTTCCACACTATTTAAAATGGCCGCTGTCCAACGCCTGTAAATGCTGCAGCGCGTTGGTGGTTGTCATGGTGCGTCTGAAACCAGACGTGTTGGAAATGATCAAAAGTTTAGACGATTTGTGTCCACTGGAGGGCGCTAGTGGGTAGGACAGAGCAGAGAACCTCACGAAGGAAACGATGCGACCAACCAACACACCTAATGAATAGTGGTATGACGCGCGCGATCACGCGCAAATTACCAGCCGTCATTTTGACCGTCTACGGTCGTTTTGGGTAGATTTTGTCGTAACGTGTTTGAGGCGGGAAAATGACTGGCCAGCGTTGCCTCGGCAACACAAACTAAAGTGAGAATCTAAACGGCCCTAATGAGCGTCTTGCTGGTTCTAGTCAGCAGATGTGAACCAGCTGTGCGGCACACACAGTGTTACCACACTAAATACTGCGCCTGTCACTCACAATAACACTTGGTTCAGCTCGTTTCTTACCTGTCTGGCTGGGCCTCCTCGCTCTAGCGCCCCCTGCCGGACTCCTGTTTCTCGTCTGCGGCATTCAGCCTGCGGCGACTCACCGGGCGGACCCGCTCTTCTTCTCTGGGTTTGCCGCGGTTGCCGCGGAGAAAGGTCTTCGCTCTTCTTCTCTCCCCGTCCACCTCTGTGTCTGCTGCTTCTCTTCTCACTTGCGTCCAACGTGTCCATGTGCAGCTGCGCGGCGGCCGCTCCGCTTTTATTACTTGCCTTCCACGTGGGGCTCCGTGATTGGACGAGACTTGTTGGAATCATGGGCGGGGTTTTATGATTGGCGGCTTCTGTCACGTTCTATTTCGTACAGGCGCCGCCCTCTAAGGCTACCGCTAGCGGTTTTATCCCTTCGCGCATGCGTGCAGCACTGAAACGTTTAAGTCAACGTTCACCTACCTGTGGGCCCCACTTACGTCCGCCACCCGTCTCTATAAACACAGCAGGCCGTACAAACGGCTCCCCTGTTTGTCTTCAGCAGTATGTGCAAACACTGAAGAGAAGAAATGTCTTCAGAGAAGAAGATGGACGGCGGTGTAATGAGCGGAGCACTGAGTGCTGCCAGCTACTACTACTTTCGGCTGCTCCCGTTAGGGGTCGCCACAGCGGATCATCCGTTTCCATTTCTTCCTGTCTTCTGCGTCTTCCTCTGTCACACCAGCCACCTGCATGTCTTCCCTCACCACATCCATAAACCTCCTCTTTGGCCTTCCTCTTCTCCTCTTCCCTGGCAGCTCCATATTCAGCATCCTTCTCCCAATATACTCAGCATCTCTCCTCCACACATGTCCAAGCCATCTCAATCTTGCCTCTCTTGCTTTGTCTCCAAACCGTCCAACCTGAGCGGTCCCTCTAATATAATCGTTCCTAATCCTGTCCTTCTTCGTTACTCCCAGTGAAAATCTTAGCATCTTCAACTCTGCCACCTCCAGCTCCGCCTCCTGTCTTTTCGTCAGTGCCACTGTCTCCAAACCATATAACATAGCTGGTCTCACAACCATCTTGTAAACTTTCCCTTTAACTCTTGCTGGTACCCTTCTGTCGCAAATCACCCCTGACACACTTCTCCACCCACTCCAACCTGCCTGCACTCTCTTTTTCACCTCTCTACTGCACTCCCCGTTACTTTGGACAGTTGACCCCAAGTATTTAAACTCAGATGTCTTTGTCACCTCCACTCCTTGCATCCTGACCATTCCACTGTCCTCTCTCTCATTCACGCATAGGTATTCCGTCTTGCTCCTACTGACTTTCATTCCACTTCTCTCTAGTGCATACCTCCACCTCTCCAGGCTCTCCTCAACCTGCACCCTACTCTCACTACAGATCACAATGTCATCCGCGAACATCATCGTCCATGGAGACTCCTGCCTGATCTTGTCCGTCAACCTGTCCATCACCATTGCAAACAAGAAAGGGCTAAGAGCCGATCCTTGATGTAATCCCACCTCCACCTTGAACCCATCCGTCATTCCAACCGCACACCTCACCATTGTCACACTTCCCTCATACGTATCCTGCACCACTCCTACATACTTCTCTGCAACTCCTGACTTCCTCATACAATACCACACCTCCTCTCTCGGTACTCTGTCATAAGCTTTCTCTAAATCTACAAAGACACAATGCAACTCTTTCTGGCCTTCTCTATACTTCTCAATCAACATTCTCAAAGCAAACATCGCATCTGTGGTGCTCTTTCGTGGCATGAAGCCATACTGCTGCTCGCTGATCGTCACCTCTCCTCTTAACCTAGCTTCTATTACTCTTTCCCAAATCTTCATGCTGTGGCTGATCAACTTTATACCTCTGTAGTTGTTACAGTTCTGCACATCGCCCTTGTTCTTGAAAATCGGTACCAGTATGCTTCTTCTCCACTCCTCAGGCATCCTCTCACTTTCCAGGATTGTGTTAAACAATCTAGTTAGAAACTCCACTGCCATCTCTCCTAAACATCTCCATGCCTCCACAGGTATGTCATCAGGACCAACTGCCCTTCCATTCTTCATCCTCTTCATAGCTGCCCTCACTTCCTCCTTGCTAATCCGCTGAACTTCCTGATTCACTATCCCTACATCATCCAACCTTCTCTCTCTCTCATTTTCTTCATTCATCAGCCCCTCAAAGTATTCCTTCCACCTTCTTAGCACACTCTCCTCGCTTGTCAGCACATTTCCATCTCTATCCTTGATCGCCCTAACTTGCTGCACATCCTTTGCAGCTTGGTCCCTCTGTCTAGCCAATCGGTACAAGTCCTTTTCTCCTTCCTTAGTGTCTAATCTGTCATACAACTCACCATACGCCTTTTCCTTTGCCTTTGCCACCTCTCTCTTTGCTTTACGCTGCATCTCCTTGTACTCCTGTCTACTTTCTTCATCTCTCTGACTATCCCACTTCTTCTTTGCCAACCTTTTCCTCTGTATAATTTGCTGTACTTCCTCATCCCACCACCAAGTCTCCTTGTCTTCCTTCCTCTGTCCTGATGACACACCAAGTACCTTCCTAGCTGTCTCCCTCACTATTTCTGCAGTGGTTTTCCAGCCATCTGGCAACTCTTCACTACCACCCAGTGCCTGTCTTAACTCCTGCCTGAACTCCACACAACAGTCTTCCTTCTTCAACTTCCACCATTTGATCTTCGGCTGTGTCTTCACTCGCTTCCTCTTCTTGGTCTCCAAAGTCATCCTACAGACCACCATCCGATGCTGCCTGGCTACGCTCTCCCCTGTCACCACCTTGCAGTCTCCAATCCCTTTTAGATGGTGCCTTCTACATAAGATATAGTCCACCTGTGTGCACTTCCCTCCACTCTTGTACGTCACCCTGTGTTCCTCCCTCTTCTTGAAATATGTATTCACCACAGCCATTTCCATCCTTTTCGCAAAATCGACCACCATCTGTCCTTCCACATTTCTCTTCTTGACTCCATACTTTCCCATCACCTCCTCATCACCTCTGTTCCCTTCACCAACATGTCCATTGAAGTCCGCTCCAATCACCACTCTCTCCTCCTTGGGTACCCTCTCCACCATGTCGTCCAACTCATTCCAGAATTCTTCTTTTTCATCCATCTCACACCCAACTTGCGGGGCATATGCGCTGATAACATTCAGCAATAAACCTTCAATTTCCAGCTTCATACTCATCACTCTGTCTGACACTCTCTTCACCTCCAGCACGCTCTTGACATACTCTTCCTTCAGAATTACCCCTACCCCATTTCTCCTCCCATTCACACCATGGTAGAAGAGTTTGAACCCACCTCCGATACTCCTGGCCTTACTCCCCTTCCACCTGGTCTCTTGCACACACAGTATGCCTACCTTTCTTCTTTCCATCATGTCAGCCAGCTCTCTCCCTTTACCAGTCATAGTGCCAACGTTCAAAGTTCCAACTCTCACCTCCACATGCCTACCCTTCCTCCTCTCTAGCTGCCTCTGGACATGCTTTCCTCCTCTCCTTCTCCTTCGCCCAACAGTAGCATAGTTTCCACCGACACCCTGCTGGTTAACAGTACCGGTGGCGGTCGTTGGTAACCCGGGCCTCGACCGATCCGGTATGTAAGTCTTATTTATGATCCGCATATTTGATTTGGCAAAGATTTTACGCCGGATGCCCTTCCTGACGCAACCCTCCCCATTTGTCCGGGCTTGGGACCGGCACTAAGGATGCACTGGCTTGTGCATCCTCAGTGGCTGGGTTAACTGAGTGCTGCCAGCATTACATGAAAAGATGGCGTAGCTACATGTCCACCTGCCGGGGACAGATTTCCCTCCCGTAGTAGTTAAACAACTACCAACACATCACACTTGGCTCATTCTTCAATTTGGGCCACTTTTGGCTTTTAAAATGATCTTTAACTCGTCAGACCTGGCGTCCACATGCGTGGACATCACATGTTGGGTCATATTACCACAGCCGTTGATTCTGCTTAACTGGGGCCTTGTGTCCACGTATGTGGACACTTACACTGCCATCTAGTGGTATCAGAAGAGTACAACAAGCGAAGTTTCGCGTGGCCACTCAAAACACAAACGTCGACATGGTAAGAAGGACAATCATATTTCACGGCTTATTCTAATTTAGATATGCAGAAAAGCATTGCAAGTTTGCCATTACATGCAAATTTGACAATAATTAGTAAAAGTAACGATTTAGTATGCCGCTAAACATGATGTACACGTATGTGTACAGATGGACTTGGTTTGGTTGAAATTGTTAATATGTTAGTAAAAATGTGCACATGTAAATTAGCTTATAGCTAACTCTGGTGCAGCTAAAAAGCTGTACATTGTCCCGGTGACGTAAATAACAATTAGATAAATAAATACACACATATATTACATTGATTTGTATTTGATTTTTTTCATGATTTTATTTCCAGAGCGTTTTTCTATGCAAAGAGCAATGGAGCTACTTGAGTCTCTTGATGGAGACAAGTCAGATTTGGAAAACTTGTCTGACAACGATGACGCCATCCTGGATGCTGCTTACCAACCCCCACCACGGGAGCAAAGCAGCGGTGAGGATGACAGTAGTGACGACGAGGACCCCATTCCTCAGCCCACTGAGCACAGCAGGGGACGTAAACGTCTCCGTGGTGAAAATAAAGGTTAGCCAAGACCCAGTGGGTATTTGTTTATTTTAGGCAGTTAGGGCTTCAGGGCTAGGTGAAGGATTGGGAGGAACACGTGTAGACATGGCACCATTGAATGTTTGTAGCAAAATGCTAATTTACAACACTTGTTGACGGAGTCAGGGACAGGTACAGGTCGTCCAGGCTATGACGTTGCCAGATCCCACACTCCCAGACGTCGCCGTCAAACTCAGCAGATTGAGGCTGATGGCTCAAATGATGGCCCGGAAGAGCCAACACCAGGACCAAGCCCTCAGGGACAGTCCAATAAAGGTAATTGTTCTTATTTTGGCACGCCTTGAGGGTAAATCTTCAAATTTCATATAAATGTCCACTCAGATTCAACTATACTATGCACCAATACACCTCAGTGAATTGCTTGCATGGGTAAATGTGTAACTTACTTTGCAATAAGTACTATTTTTATTCTGATTTTGGTTGTGCAGGACGTGGAATGCGCTGGAGGGCTACTCCATTGACGCAAAACCTTACCGAGTTTGAGCATGAGGACGAAACTGAGCAGGACAGAAATGGCTGGACCCCACTAAACTATTTTGAACAGTATATAGATAAAGGCTTGATGAAAATTATTTCAGATTGCTCTAATGCTATGTCACTGTCTAGGAGTGGGGACCCACTCAACACATCAATAGATGAAGTTTACCATTTTTTTTGGTGCCTGTATTTTGATGTCCTGTGTCCGATACCCAAAAATCAGGATGTACTGGTCCAAAGCCTTGACATTCACTGCCATCACTGACAGATTCACGCGTGACAGATTCTTCAGACTGAGGCAATCACTAAAAGTGCTAATTGATGATGATGTCCCAGAAGACCTGAGGAAGAGTGACAAATACTGGAAGGTGAGGCCTTTTCTGGATCGGATTCTGCAAGGCTGCAGGTCTCAGACTCGACCTGAATGCGTATCTGTTGATGAGCAGATGATTCCTTTCACAGGAGCCTGTCCGTGCAGACAGTATTTGCCAATGAAGCCAAACCCAGTTGGCATAAAAAACTTTGTTTGTGCTACAACAGATGGCATTGTGCTGGACTTTGATCTGTATCAAGGTACAGGTGCACTGCTTGAGCAGGTTGAAGAACCAGAGGGTCTGGGTTTGGGAAGCTTAGTCGTGGCTCGTCTGTGTCAAACTCTGCATCATGGCACAAAAGTATATTGTGACCGGTTCTTCACAAGCATCCAAGGTGTAGAACAAATGATGAAGAAGGAGCTGTACATGACTGGTACAGTAATGAAGAACCGAGTCGCTGCAGCAGTTCAGAAGTTACCCACTGACAAAACCATGAAAAACGCAGGAAGAGGTACCGCAACAGAAGTTTCCACTGCAGATGGGAAGTTGTGTGCAGTGAAGTGGTATGACAACAAACCAGTACTGATGATGTCTGTTGTTCATGGTACACAGCCTGAAGACACCTGCCAGCGCTGGCACAAGAAATTGAAAACATACTATATGTCTGTCTCGCGACCAAGCATTGTCCGCGAGTACAACCTCAAGATGGGTGGAGTTGATTTAGTTGATAGAATGATCAGTTACTATCGCATGAGCGCCCGTACTAAGAAGCGGACAATGCGGATGCTAGTGCACTTCACGGATCTGGCTTTAGCCAACAGTTGGCTACTCTACTGCAAAGACCTTACAATATGTGGTGCACCACAAAAGAGCATCATGCAGTTCCTTGAGTTCCGTATGGAAGTGGCTAGGACCCTCTTGGCCCAGCATCACAGTCAAGGAAACGATGCAGACCTTTCAGAACTGTCAGAGGAAGAAGACAATTCGAAACAAGGGAAAAAACATCCAGTGACAGCAGTGCCCCATGTCTCAGTCCGCAGGAGGGCTAATGCACATCTCCCAGAGATGATCAGCCTGAAGAACGCAGCGCTGCAGAGCAGCAGGCTGCACTGGAAGAACCCGAGTGCCTTGTGTGACCTGCAGAGTTTTCTTGTGCTGGCGAGCCGATCGCAACTGTTACAAAGCCTTTCACACATAGGTGTGTACATGTTCCCTACAGAACATTTGGGTTTTTTTTTTCGCACTATGATGTTCAAAACATGTTAACACGTTTGTAGCCTATGTGGTATTAATAGATGCAACAGTGACAATGCAAAATGCTTTGAATGTTTTATATTTTGTTACAGGCATATGATGTCTTCCTGCACCTGTTTGCAGCATTTCAAATGAGCCATACTGTAGCCGTGACTGTCCAAAAGGGGCAAAAATGCTGTGTTTTCATTTTGTTTTTTGCACTCTGATATTCAAAACATGTTCAAAAATATGTTTGCATGTTATTAATACATGCAAAAGCAGTCAGGAAAAAAACTGCTGTGTTCAGGGTGGAAATAAAGAGTTTTTCACTCTATTTCACAAAGGTGACCTTATTGTGTTTTATGGAAATTCAGAACGAGTGTCCACATATGTGGACGTCATTTTTCTCTAAAAGTACATCATGTCAAAAGATGATGCTTAGTTTTTATACTTATCAGGTTCCAATAAGCCCAAATAGCAAAGAGAAATAAAAAAAGGCATATCAAACAAGAGCTCGGGTCTTATTAAAATCAGTTCCCCCCCCCAAAACCTCTATTAAGTGGTCTTAAACAAGTATGTTAGCATAGCTTTGATCGTCCTACATAATAACTTTGATATTATGATGATTTTCTTTACAAAGTTGTAACAGCAAAATGTGGCGTAATGACATGTGATGGTAATGACAATTTTCACCTTTTGGAGAAAAAGTTGGCTGAGTCTTAGACTTGCTAAGCTAACTTGTTAGCTAGCATGGACATCTATAGCTCTGACGACTCCAAAGAGGCTAAATTCTGAGTCTCATCACCAGCCAGCCAGACTAGCTTGGTCTAGTCAGAAAGGCACGAACTAAGGAAGCCTCTTGGATGAGAGGCGAAACGTCTTCACGGATATATACCAAGTCCAGTTGCACTTGATTCAACTCCTTTGGTCAACAGAAGGAAGCAGCTCAATCTGCCAGAATTAAAGCCACAAGCGTCAACGAGCGGGTTTCAGGCTTCACAAAGCCAAGCAGAGTCACTACAGCTAGCTTGATTCTGTGTAAAGAAGGACTGAGACCAATCACTAAGCGTAAATTAAGACAAAGTGTAAACCAGTGGTGATTTTGTATGTGGCAGGAGTGTCAGAAAAGCTGAGACACATATTTTCCAAACACTGCATCTCAGTTGCTTTCAAACCCAAAAAACCCGCTGCACCAGAAGTTGGTCCACCCCAAAGATTGGGTCCCTTGGCACAAACAGAGCAATAGAGTGTACGCTGTTAAGTGCCAGGAGTACTACCGTGACTTGCACATTGGGGAAACTGAACAGACGCTGGCCAAGAGGATGGCACAACACGGCAGAGCTAATGCGTCAGGGCAGGACTCCACAGTCTACACCTTCTACAGGCCACTGGCAACTCTTTCAAGGCTGAGGATGTGCACGTTCTTGATAGGGAGGAACGCTGGTTTGAACGGGGTGTCAAAGAGGCCATCTATGTTAAGAGGGAACGACCATCCCTGAACCCAGGGGGTGGGGGGGTGGCTAAGAGTACATCTGTCGCCATCTTACAATGCTGTGATTGCAAACATTCCCAAATCCTCTGTGAATAGTACACATGGCCATTGAAACTCTAGTCAATGGTCACACCCATATTTGTGTATGAAACAGGTCGATGGTTTTGGTCGTTATGCAACTGTATTTTTTATAAGGGGTTTGGATACCTGCAGTCAGCTTAGACTGAAGAGGTCACTTAGATGAGTGATGAAACTCTGTCAATAAACGTTGTATTCAGATGAACTGATTCAAGCTTTGATTCGCTTACCTGGATTATTGAGCATGCATCAAGTCATGATGTAGGAGTAATGCTCACTGTTTGACCAATTATGTCACTGATTTCTTTAAGAATATCTTTCTACAATTTGTATAACTATATACACATTCTAGTAAACAGTGAATGTATGTGCCTTCTGTAGTCTTGCACTTATTACTAAACTTTGATAGATCTGGATTCATTTTATTGCGTCTCACAGGGGTAATATGTAGTCTATGATTTATCTTAAATTGCAGTTCTTTTGCTCTATTAGTGGCAAAACAGCTGGATAGGTTGACCACATATCATCCCACTCTTCAACACCACAGTCATTCTCCCATTCTGTTTTAATTTAAGCTGTATTGTCTTTTACTGTCACGGAGAGTGACAGTTGTTTCATTAGGTTCAAAAATAAAATGTTGGGATCTATTTCCTGGAACACATATCTGTAGGTTATCCTTCCACATTTATACTGATTAAAAACCTCAGAACCTTACGTGTTGGTTTTGGCCCAGCTGATCTGGGTCCTCCTCATCCGAGCTCTCACCCTCTTCTGTCTCGTACTCTCTCTGGACTCTCATCCTCTGATAAATCGATGTCAGAATCTCCCTCAGTGGTTCTGTTAAGAATCCTCTCTGCCTCCGTCATAGAGCTGTCTACTGAAAACAATGAGAAACAAACGAAGCACCAAGTCCTGATGTCCACTACAGAGGAGATTTATAAACTAGCGTTTTTCAAATGAAAATAAATAAGCTCAGCTCTGAAAACTCACGCAGATATTCCTGAGATGTTTACTTACTCGAAACAATCGAAAGATAATTTTTTTTAAATTCATGAATATCATGCTTACCTTTTGCCTCAGCCAGTTCCAACTGCTCCATCAAATGCCAACTTCAATATCCAACCACCTGAGACATTCGACTTTTCAAGACCCCAGGAGTGGGACAAATGGATTAAAAGGTTTGAAAGATTTCGACTGCCTAGCAACCTACACATCAGCTCACATGCAGGCTAACCAGGTAAACACATTGGTCTACAGCATGGGTGATGAAGCCGATGACATATTACGTGGGCAAGCTCTGTCGGACGCAGACAGACATCTGTATAATGTAGTAAAAGATATTTTTAACAGATATTTCGTACCCACGAAAAATGTAATATACCAAAGGGCCGGATTTAATCAGAGAGTTCAACAAGCAAATGAGACTGTGTATACGTGCACTATATGCCCTTGCTGAAATCTGCAACTATGGAATACTCCAAGATGAACTGATAAGCGATCGCCTTGGCTGAGATACTGCTGTATCAGAAAGGATGCAGTTGGATAAAGACTTGACACTTGAGAAGGCTGAACATTAACATGGCACGGCTGTCGGAAGTTGCGAAGAAGCAGCAAATGGACCTTAGACGAGAGTCTAAAAATAGTGAAGTTGACGCTATTACTGCAAAAGCAAGGAAACCAAAAATTGTTAAACAAAAACCCCACAGTCAGTTTAAACATGCGTCTACAACCACAGCAGTCTCAGTCTGGGCCTTCTGGACGCAAGCCATGTAAAGTGGCAGTGCCCTGCCGGAGAAGTCACATGTCATATGATATGTGTGGGGAAAAGGGTCACTTCAGTAAAGTGTGCATGTCAGTCAAGGCAGTACATACTGTGGAAGCAGGACATGATGATAATGGACCCCCATTCTTTCTCGGTACCGTGGAAGCCGGCGAGGACCCTTGGCTTACAGAACTGCCCATTAGACACCACAAAGTGACTTTCAAAATAGGCACGGGTGCGGATGTCACGAACGGAACTTAAAAACTACTAGAACGACCATGGGCGGTCAAAATGACCGGCGGTTTTTAAGACCGTAAGGTTCACCAAAACATGACAACCAGGGCCGGAACATGACGTTAATGGGCCCTAGGCCTCGCCTCCGTTTTGCCTCCCCCCCCCAACATGAAAAGTAAATGCAATATAACAGACAGCTGGCGAATACGGACGGGTGGAGCATGCACAGAGTGCAATAACATAATTAATTAATTATAGGATAGTTAAATAAGTATCATTCATTATAATTAAATAAGTAATAAATAAGTATTCAATAGGCTACAGTTAATGCCACGTAATGCCCGGTAGGTTGCTTGTGTGAGGAAATAATAGGCTACTGAGTGCTGCACTCTTGATTTAATACGTCCACCAGAGGGAGACAGCTTGGGAAAGGAAGTATGAAATATCTCAAATGCTTTCCTGTGTTCAAATGCTGCTGAACGATATGTCATTTAATAAGACATTATCTTTTTTTTAAAACCAAAAACCTCTTGACTGTGCCTCATCATCTAGCTGTCGTTGACCGGTGATCTCGGAAAATCCCTGTTTAACTTGTGTTAAATGCAAATGCGGTATGGTATTCTGGGAGATGGAGTTCTTAGGGTTAGATTGAACGATACCACGGTTTCATTTGCGTTATTTCTTTTTATGGCATAATAATTATTCCTGATTGATAGACATATATATTTATTTGGCGTGTGAGTGTCATAGGAATTGTTGATATATTAAAAAATGCTACTAATAAAATAATAATAAATTTGAAATATATTATATTTCCCCCCCTTCCCCCATAATTTTGGGCCCCCTCAGAAAGTTGGGCCCTAGGCTTGGGCCTTGCAGAGATCGGCCCTGATGACAACATGATAAATTGCATGACAACAATATGTAGCGATTGATTATATCCCATTCTTAATTTATGTTAATCCATGGCAGTTGTTGACTGAGGTTTGATTTAGGCACAACATAGGACAGTTGTTCTCTCTCTTTCTCTCTCTCTGTATGTCTGTCCTTCTCTTCCTCCCTTTTGCACCCCCTGTAGCCTATATGTCTACATATAAACAATATGTACATGTTTACTTGCAGATGACAGGAAGCTACAGACAGCAAGCGCCAACCTTTTTGGTAGTCCTCTTTGACCAGCTGCAGCTCCTGGGGGAGGCTTTCTAGTGAGCTGATTCTCTGGTGGAGTTTGGCCTCAAACGTGTTTCAGCTGATCGGTCTGGCTGCAATCGGTCTCATCCTGCTGGACTTCAAAGCGCTCCACACAGGCCTCAACAACATGCAGCCAGGCATTTAGCCGAGACGTTGCCTCCAGCTGAATGCAGACATATACATATGTACACAGTCACCCATCCTCACAGGATTACAAAGTCAGTGCTCTACTCTTTTGTACTAATTGTGTTTTGGGGATTTGGGGCTCTCTCAGCATCTGTCAGCATTTGTATTTTTCAAAGTTGAATTCATTTCCTAATGAGTCACAGCCGTGAAAAGCATGATTGATTGCAGCACATTTAGGCGCCGCCAGCTGTTGATATGTTGCTTGTTGAGTCATCACAAAAAATCATTTTACAACATAAGTGGTAAGAAAAGCAAAGACACGATTTTCTACGATTCTTCTCAAAAAACTATGGGTAAAGTTTACTTGGTTTTTGTTAGTTGGGTAACTAGTTTGAAAAGACTGAGTTGGACATTAGTACAACACAACGGGCCAAACAGACGTTTACCATTTTGTCGCGCAGCAGAGAGCGTAGCTGCAGGCTGGCCCCTGTGTGTGTTTCTGTTCAGATACACTGAGCCGATGCTCTGTCCACTTTCTCAGCCTCCATTTTCTCCTTCAGACCATCATCATAGATCCTGTAATGACATACGGAATAGAGAAGCTCTTTCCAAAGGTTTTCTCTGGGGCTGACATTTTCCCAACACCAATTTTGTTAAAATAAAACCCAAGATGAGTTGGGGATGAGTTGTTGCCTCAAGTGAAGGAGTTCAAGTATCTCGGGGTCTTGTTCACGATTGAGGGTAGGATGGAGCGGGAGATTGACAGGCGGATTGGTGCAGCATCAGCGGTAATGCGGACGTTGTGCTGGACCATTGTGGTGAAGAGGGAGCTGAGCCGGGAGGCAAAGCTCTCAATTTACCAGTGAGTCTTCTTTCCGACCCTCACCTATGGTCATGAGCTTTGGGTAGTGACTGAAAGGGTGAGATCACGGATACAAGTGGCTGAAATGAGTTTCCTCCGTAGGGTGCCTGGGCTCAGCCTTAGAGATAGGGTGAGGAGCTCAGACATCCGGAGGGAGCTTGGAGTACAGCCAGTTGCTGCTCCGTATCGAAAGAAGCCAGTTGAGGTGGTTCGGGCATCTGATTAGGATGCCTCCTGGGCGCCTTCCTATGGAGGTTTTCCGGGCACGTCCAACTGGGAGGAGACCCCGGGGTAGACCCAGAACTTGCTGGAGGGACTACATGTCCAATCTGGCCTGGGAACGCCTTGGGATCCCCCAGGAGGAGCTGGAGGGCGTTGCTGGGGAGACGGACATCTGGAGTGCCCTACTTAGCTTGCTGCCACCACAACCCGACCCCGGAAAAGCGGCTGAAGATGAGAGATGAGAGAAAACCCAAGATATTTTGCTGTCTTTTTGCAGACAAAATCGAATTAAATTTTCAAACCAAGTAAAAAAAATAAAAAAATAAATCAATTTGCAAATCAAATGGGCTTCTGCCTCCCTCGCTTTTTTTCCCTCCCCAATTTCTCCCACCCTACACTTGCTGCTCCACCCCCTTTGCCAGTCTTGGGAGGCTGCAGACTACCAAAGGCCTCCTCCAATACATGTGGAGTCGCCAGCCACTTCTTTTCACCTGACAGTGAGAATTTTCGCCAGGGGGACGTAACGCGTGGGAGGATCACGCTGTTCCCCCAGTCCCCCCCCCCCCGAACAAGCGCCCCGATCGACCAGAGGAGGCACTAGTGCAGCGACCAGGACACATACCCACATCCGGCTTTCCACCTACAGACACAGGACGCCCGACCAAGCCAGAGGTAACACAGGGATTCGAATCGGCGATCCCCGTGTTGGTAGGCAACAGAATAGACGGCTACGCTACCCGGACGCCCGGCTTCTGCCTCGTTTACACTAGAACTTTGGCCATGCCGTGGCAGCATGATACAAGGTGGCTCCAGGCATCCGCTCTGTACACTGGATGGCATTAAATAGAGATCATTTTCAAAATTATTAAATAGTCATCATCTGTTGTATGACCTAAGTAAGTTGACCATATCAAATGCATTATCTGGGCTTAGGCTTATATGAGAATATATGAATGACTGCTGTATTCATCACCCTCTATTTGGTACTTCTATTAACTGTCAAACTGGAATGAGGAGACGAGAGTCCGATTCTGGCTGTGCGTCGGGTGGGTCGTCGTCGAGTAAACAGCAGCCCAGCCATGGACAGCATGTTCACTGATCTGGATGGGCTAGCGGGCTTCCACCCTCCTCTACCCCCTTCACCTCCTCCATACCACCCCCTTCCACACCCGGCCACGCACAACTGAAGGGTGAACAAAAGTGACCGAATAGTGGCAGGTATGTAGAATAGGCGTGATGGAGGGGCTTTTAGTTTCCCTCACTATATCACACGTGCTTTCCTCCTAATGGAATGGCTCCTACGTCAAGGCCAGTCCTTGGACTCTCTCTCCTTCTCTCGTGATTAGGTATGTGACCTTTTTAATTATAGCTTGTCACAAAGTGGTTGTTTATGTTTTGATTTGATGCCGGTCTCACCAACCGATACCACCTCGATAGAGGAGAATCCTACTAATACATGTTCATGCAGGGGCAGATACATTGTGTCTGAAGTTCAACACACACACACACACACACACAATTCCACGGTCTGCCTTGAATCCTCCTGAAGAGAAAGGAGGAGATCGTCGTCTCTCTTTACGGCTCTTTGTAACTATATATAGCTGGCACACACCCACTGCTCACCAGATCAACTGATCTTAAAATCTCAAACATGCAGGCTGTCTTGGTTTTGGCTTTATTGCACTGAATCGCAATAACTTGCACAGTGACTCATCACTTATTTTCTCATGTGCCTAATTTTCATTGTCTGGAGCCCATGTGGGCTATCTATTTCTGGTGTCTCTTCTTATTCTTCCTATTCATAGGTTATCCTCTTTTTTTCTTTTTTCTTTCTCTCCCCAATTGTATCCGGCCAATTACCCCACTCTTCTGAGCCGTCCCAGTCGCTGCTCCACCCCCTCTGCCAATCCGGGGAGAGCTGCAGACTACCACCTGCCTCCTCCGATACATCTGGAGTCACCAGCCGCTCTTTTCACCTGACAGTGAGGAGTTTCACCAGGGGGACGTAGCGTGTTGGAGGATCACGCTATTCCCCCCAGTTCCACCTCCCCCCTGAACAGGCACCCCGACCGACCAGAGTAGGCGCTAGTACACATACCCACATCTGGCCTCCCACCCGCAGACACGGCCAATTGTGTCTGTAGGGACCAAGACGGAGGTAACATGGGGATTCGAACTGGCGATCCCTGTGTTGGTAGGCAACAGAATAGACCGCCACACCACCCGGACTTCATAGGTTATCCTTGAATGATATAAGCAGTGAGGCAAGTAATAGCTTTATGCATATGTCTGGGTGCATGTGTGTGTGTGTGTGTGTGCTCCTGTTACAAATGAGCATTTCCCATAACTCACTATATGCACTACTCTATGCAAATCTCATTTATTGCCTCACGCAGGCATGTAGCGCTGATATGCTTGCATTTCCATGGAAGGATGGAAAATTCATACATCCCAAAACTAAGTGGTGGCCATGAGCAATAGCTATATTCATACAAAATTTTGTATTTTTACCAAAGATACCTTACTGAACTGATAACCACTGGTCCAGCATTTCTGAGGTGTAAACTGTTGAACACTGGTTGTGCTTAATATACAGTATATACATGTGTATAAATTAATATATACGGAAGCACTACAAGAATTTCTATAAAAGAAATTAAATTGGCATACTGTAATTTGAAAGCCAAAGACACCAGGATGGCAAAATGGGTTATCTGTTCTATAGCTACTCTGTATTTGTTCTTGATCAGTTGGCTTGTTTTCAGTACCAAGGCATATAACTCTGCTAAGCAGAACCAATTCATCATTCATGTGTTTGAGTTTCCCCTTCCCTTTTGCATATTGCTGCCAACAGATGATTTATGTGCTGGGTAATAAAATCAAATAAACCAACAGCTCTTTTGAGCCGATGGCCTAAACATTTACAGTTGGCTGGTATTTCTCACTGTGGAAAAGAAATTACTGCAACCAACATGGAACAAACAGTCCTTGATAAGTAAACTAATAACTAATGTATTTATACACTCACTGGCCACTTTATTAGGTACACCTTGCTAGTACCGGGTTGGACCCCCTTTTGCCTACAGAACTGCCTTAATCCTTCGTGGCATAGATTCAACAAGGTACTGGAAACATTCCTCAGAGAGTTTGGTCCATATTGACATGATAGCATCACGCAGTTGCTGCAGATTTGTCGGCTGCACATCCATGATGCGAATCTCCCGGTCCACCACATCCCAAAGGTGCTCTATTGGATTGAGATCTGGTGACTGTGGAGGCCATTTGAGTACAGTGAACTCATTGTCATGTTCAAGAAATCAGTCTGAGATGATTCGAGCTTTATGACATGGCGCGTTATCCTGCTGGAAGTAGCCATCCGAAGATGGGAACACTGTGGTCATAAAGGGATGGACATGGTCAGCAACAATACTCAGGTAGGCTGTGGCGTTGACACGATGCTCAATTGGTACTAAGGGGACAAAGTGTGCCAAGAAAATATCCCCCACACCATTACACCACCACCACCAGCCTGAACCGTTGATACAAGGCAGGATGGATCCATGCTTTCATGTTGTTGACGCCAAATTCTGACCCTACCATCCAAATGTCGCAGCAGAAATCGAGACTCATCAGACCAGGCAACATTTTTCCAATCTTCTATTGTCCAATTTTGGTGAGCCTGTGCGAATTGTAGCCTCAGTTTCCTGTTCTTAGCTGACAGGAGTGGCACCCGGTGTGGTCTTCTGCTGCTGTAGCCCATCTGCCTCAAGGTTCGACGTGTTGTGCGTTCAGAGATGCTCTTCTGCATACCTCGGTTGTAATGAGTGGTTATTTGAGTTACTGTTGCCTTTCTATCAGCTCGAACCAGTCTGGCCATTCTCCTCTGGCATCAACAAGGCATTTTCGCCCACAGAACTGCCGCTCACTGGATATTTTCTCTTTTTCAGACCATTCTCTGTAAACCCTAGAGATGGTTGTGCGTGAAAATCCCAGTAGATCAGCAGTTTCTGAAATACTCAGACCAGCCTGTCTGGCACCAACAACCATGCCACGTTCAAAGTCACTTAAATCACCTTTCTTCCCCATTCTGATGCTCGGTTTGAACTGCAGCAGATTGTCTTGACCATGTCTACATGCCTAAATGCATTGAGTTGCTGCCATGTGATTGGCTGATTAGAAATTTGCGTTAACGAGCAGTTGGACGGGTGTGCCTAATAAAGTGGCCGGAGAGTGTAAAGCTCCTGGTCTGGAAATTATAAGAGTTTTGGATAGCTAATTTCATTATTTTAATTTCTTGATAAGTTTGGGAATTCAATTAAAAAGTCTCAAAAGGGCGTCCGGGTAGTGTAGCAGTCAATTTCATTGCCTACCAACACTGGAATTGCTGGTTTGAATCCCCGTGTTACCTCCGGCTTGGTCAGGCGTCCCTACAGACACAATTGGTCGTGTCTGCGGGTGGGAAGCCGGTTGTGGGCATGTATCCTGGTCACTGCACTAGCACCTCCTCTGGTTGGTCGGAGCACCTTTTCAGGGGGGCAGGGGAACTGGGGGGAATAGCGTGATCTTCCCATACGCTACATCCCCCTGGCGAAACGCCTCACTGTCAGGTAAAAAGAAGCGGCTGGCGTCTCCACATGTATCGAAGGAGGCATGTGGTAGTTTGCAGCCCTCCCTGGATCAGCAGAGGGGGTGCAGCAGCATTTGGGACCGCTCAAGAGAGGAGGGTGGTTGGCCAGGTACAATTGGGGAGAAAAGGGGGGGGGGTCTCAAAAAGTGTAGAAAATAATGTTAAGTGTCAATACACACCTGATTCAAGTCGTAGACCAAATAAATGTCTTTTCACAACTTGTGGTATAGGTTGGAGCTAGGCTGTAGCATGGTATGGCCAAATGGACTGGTACATTTCCCAAGTCATTATCAATTCAATTCGATTCAATTCAGTTCAATTCAATTTATTGTCATTAAAAAACAATGTGCAGGCACATGTACAAAAATGAAATGAGGGCTGCAGCTTCGCCAAACAGTGCAAGACAGATATAGACAAACTAAAGTAAAAAAATTTTTTAAAAAAGAGTATGAGTATAAACATATTTACAGACATTCAATGGGTAGCCAGGTTCAGGTGGGTAACACCTTGGGGAAAGAAGCTGTTTTGAGCCTGGTAGTGCGGGCTCTGAGGCTCGTGTTGCACCTCCCAGAGCGTAGGGGGAGAACAGTCCATGGTTGGGGTGGGTGGGATCTCTGCTGATGCTGAGACCCCTTCGAAGGCAGCGTTTGTGATAAATGTGTTTTATGGCTGGGAGCTGGGTACCGGTGATATGCTGGGCTGCCATGACGTCCCGCTGCAGAGCTTTCTGGTCTACTGATGTGCAGTTGCCCTACCACACTGAGATGCAGCTGGTCAGGATGATCTCTACGGTGCAGTGGTAGAAGTTGGTGAGATGCAGGCATTGTTGGGCCTTTTTCACAAGGGCCTGGGTGTTTGATGTCCAGGAGAGGTCCTTGCTGATGTGGACTCCAAGGAATTTAAAGCTGGAGACATGCTCCACTTCCACCCCATTGATGTGTATGATGGGGGAGTGGCTGCAGCTTCTAGACCTCCTGAAGTCCACAATCAGCTCCATCTTCTGCACGTTGAGGACAAAATTGTTAGTGGTGCACCATGATTGAGGTGCTGAATCTTGTCCCTGTAGGCCGTCTCGTCATTGTTGGTGATACGGCCTATTACTGTGGTGTCATCTGCAAATTTAACAATTACATTTGAAGGGTGAGTTGGCAGGCAGTCGTGGGTGAAGAGGGAAAAAAGGAGGAGGCTCAGGGTGGAGAAGGTGTGGTCACCTAACCCAACAGATTGAGGTCTGTTGGTCAGGAAGTCCAGGGTCCAATTACAGAGGGAGGGGTTGAGGCCAAGGGAGAGGAGTTTGGTGGTTAGTTTGGCGGGGATTATAGTGTTGAAAGCAGAGCTGTAATTGATGAACAGCATCCAGATGTATGTGTTGTTAAATTCAAGGTGGGTCAGAGCAAAGTGCAGGGCAGTGGCAATGGCATCCTCTGTAGACCTTTTGGGATGGTAGGCAAACTGATGTGGGTCGAATATGGAGGGGATAATGTTTTTGATGTGAGTCAGAACCAGTCTCTCAAAGCACTTCATGGCAATGGGGGTGAGTGCTATGGGTCGGTAGTCATTCAGACGTGTGGGTGTTAATTTCTTGAGGACAGGAATGATAGAGATGGTCTTGAAGCATGCCGGGACTATGGATTGGGACAGTGACAAGTTAAATATAGTTGTGAACACCTTAGCCAGCTGGTCAGAGCATTCCTGGAGGACCCGATCCGGTATGCTGTCCAATCCGGCAGCCTTCCATGTGTTCACTCTGCACAGTGATTCTCTGACCTCTGCAATCGATAGAGTGAGCACCTGGTTTTCTGGGTGGCTGGAGATTTTTGTGGCTGGGTCAGTATTGTCCTTGTCGAAACGGGCGTAGAAATGATTTAGCTCATCTGGGAGGGAGGCATCATGGACAGCGGGACCACTATTGGAGCGTTTGTAGTCTGTGATAGACTGAATGCCTTGCCACATTCTCCGGGGATCAGAGTTATTGTGAAAGTGGTCCTCTGTTCATAGGGAATAGTTATGTTGGGCTGTACTGATGCCCTTTTTGAGGTTGGATCTGGCTGCGCTGTAGGCCTCGCAGCTACCTGACTTGAATGCTGCATCCCGGGCTTTCAGTAGCTGCTGGACCTCAGTGGTCATCCAGGGTTTCTGGTTTGGAAAGGTGCAGATCAATGTTTTTGTTGTGACACTCTCAGTGTAAAAGTTAATGTAAGATAGCACGGTGGATGTCTGTTCATTAATGTCTATATGGGAGTCATGGGTGGCTGAGTGTGCAAAAATACTCTAGTCAGTGTTGTCAAAACAGTCCGGGAGTTCAGAGACTAATTCTTCTGGCCAGACAGTGGTTGTCTTTACTGCTGGCCTGATCCGTTTTATGAGGGGTTTGTAGGCTGGAACCAGCAACAGGCAGAGGTGGCCAGACTGCCCCAAGTGGGGGCAGGAAGTAGCCTTGTATGAGTCCTTAATGTTGGTATAAAGACGGTCCAGGGTGTTTTGTCTCCTAGTGGGGCAGGAGACATGTTGATGGAATTTGGGTAATACAACCCTGGGATTAGTTTGATTAAAATCACCACCTATGATAAAGGCATTGTTCGGGTGTTTGGTCTGTTGTCTGCTGATGGCACATTTTAGCTGCTTAACTGCTACCTTAGCATGTGTGGGGGATGTACACAGTGGCGATGGTAATGGCCGTTAGCTCCCTGGGCAGGTTGAAAGGCCTGCACTGAATCATAGGGAGCTCGAGATCAGCAGAGCAATGCCTTTCAATATTGTTGCACCAAGAGATATTGACATAAAAACTCAAATCTCCTCCACGGATCTTGCCGGAGTCTGCTGTCCTGTCGGCACAGAAGGCTGTGTGGCCTACTAGCTCGACAGCCAAGTCGGCTATGTTGCTGCTGAGCCAAGTCTCCGTAATAATCAGCAGACACATCATGTTAAATATTAAAATCCAGAAAAGAATTTGAAGTCTGGAAAATCAGTGCTTTTTGAAAAAAAAAAGTTTTAAATATGATTCTATTTGAACAAATTAGCATAGTTGCTATGGCTTTAGGTTTTGTTAAGATCGACTCACCTGGCCTCTAGCAGTTTGACTTGGTTTTGTAGGTCAAACGTGACTCTTTTGGCCCTGGGACTGATCTGTTACAGCAGCCTCTAGTTTACCAATGACCTGGTACACCTGAAAGTCAGAACGCATAATAGGCACTCACAGTTATACACACACACGCACGCGCACGCACGCACGCACGCACGCACGCACGCACGCACGCACGCACGCACACACACACACACACACACACACACACACACACACTCAGTAACACACAAAATTATGCATAGTCACTATCATGTGAATAAAGTACCGGTATTGAGGTCTGTTTCTGCTGAGGTGAGCTTACTGAGCTACTGCACTACTTGGCTGGCTGGGAAAGGTCCATCAGCAGTGACCCACTTTCTTCTCATTTTCAATTATCTTGATGGCAATGCTTGACCACCTATCCAAGAGCTAATGTGCTGCAATCACAATGATTTAGCGCCAAGTGAATTCTTCAAAACCGAGAGCAGACTGTTACTGTGTGTGTGTGTGTGTGTGTGTGTGTGTGTGTGTGTGTGTGTGTGTGTGTGTGTGTGTGTGTGTGTGTGTGTGTGTGTGTGTGTGTGTGTGTGTGTGTGTGTGTGTGTTTTTCAGGCAGCCAAGGAGACAAAGGGCTGCCAGAAACATGACACATGTGTTATTGGATTGAGCGTTTCATTACTCTATCAATACTGATCCTGTTGAGGAAAATATCCATGCCAACGGATTGAACACAAGAGGACAATAGAGAGCTGATTATGTAGAGACCTACACACCTCCATGGGAATCCTTTTCATGTCACAATTTCTCCTTTCAGAGCTCATGTTTGTGGCCTACAAGGGGAGACTACCTCACAGGGTTGCAGTAAGCTTCAAAACAACCAGCCAGCCATTGTTCCCCCTCACAATGAGCAACAAAACTTTAACAACTCAATAAATAAATACACACACACACACACACACACACACACACACACATATATATATATATATACATACATATATACACATACATACACACACAAGGATTGATTATATGCAGGCTAAATAAGAGACAATAAAGTGCAATGGTGCAGAGAATAGATCAGAGGCACAAAAATAAATGTTAGCTGAAATGTATAGTATATGTTGTATATACTGTACATTGTATGTATACTGGTACACTGTCATGTCCATCTACCTCAGGCATGTATAAAAGTAACCTGCTAACATTTATTTCAGCATCTCTGATATATTCTCTGCCCCATTGTACTTTATTGCCTCTTATTTTGCCTGTATAAAGTCAATCCTTGTGGATATATCTGAAGATTGTTGTGGTGTTATATGTACTGTGAGAGCCATGAAACCGTAGCCAAATTCCATTCGTGTTCAAACTTAAATGGCCAACAAATGTAATTCTGATTCTGATTAAGACTCGACTGAAGACTGAAATGGCACAGTCAGCAAGACGTATAACCAAGTTAAGAGTAAGTCTAATAATAATTTTAGGATTTAGGAGGTTTTCCGGGCACATCCAACTGGGAGGAGACCCTGGGGTACACCCATAACTCACTGGAGGGCTACATGTCCAATCTGGCCTGGGAACACCTTGGGATTCCCCAGGAGGAGCTGGACAGCGTTGCTGGGGTGAGGGACATCTGGAGTGCCCTACTTAGCTTGCTGCCACCGCAACCCGATCCCGGAGAAGCGACTGATGATGGGATGAGATAATAATAATATAATAAAAGATAATAATAATAATAATAATAATAATAATAGTAGTAAATAACAATTATAATAATATTGAATTTAATACTGACAGTGTTATCCTCACACCATCATCATCATCGGTGGTCACTTGAGGTTGAGTATTTCTGTCCTCCTTCTGGGTCTTCAGGTGGGCGTAGAGGTCGATCCTGGAGCCACTTATTTTGGGGCAATATGGGCAAGGGTGTAAAGGAGTGGTTTTGGATGTGGTTTGGGCCTTTCTGATGACTCGCTTCGTCTGAGTCTACTTGTTTTCAGTAGCATGGTGGAGGTCATGGTTGTAGCGCGCAGCACCTTCATGGACAGCCAGTCTCCAGGCCTCCCCAGGTGTTGAGTTCAATGCCAAACCTTTTGATGTGGGCCTTGATGTTATCTTTATATCGCTTCCTTTGTCCTCCTGGGGCACAGTGTCTTGTCATGAGCTGAGAGTAAAGGACTTGTTTCGGGAGGCAAAAGCCTGACATGCCGAGGACATGGCCAGTCCATCTCAGCTGATATTGTGCAATGGTGGCAGTTATAGTAAGCATGTTAGCCTTCTTGAGGACGCTGAAGTTGGTGTGTTTTTCCTCCCAGCTGATCTTAAGGATCTTCCTGAGGCATTGGTGTTGGTATGCCTCAAGTGCCTTCAGGTGCCTGTTATACTATGTGAGCAATGATTCGGACCCATACAGTAGGCTGGGCAGCACTACCGTTTTTACACCAGAATTTTTGTTCTGGCCAAAAGGCCGCAGTTTTCAAAAACCCTTTTTCTCAATCTTGAAAAGGCCTGGCTGGCACAAGTGAGACGACGGTGTATTTTATTTTATTTTTTTTATGTCAAAGGTTGGCTTTGGAGGAGAGAAGGCTCCTAAGATATGGGGACTGTTCTCCTGACTGGGAGAGCTTAGTCTGCTGCGTCCTGTGGGCCCAGGGACCACGGCCCTGCCTGGAGCTGTGCCTGAAGAGGTAACATTGAGGGCAGTATGACAGGACGCGAAAGCGGGGCAGGCTAAGCTAACTGCTAGCCCATGCAGACCGGCAGTTCCGATAAGACCAAGGGTGGTCTAGTGACAGCCTCGCCTAGCCTTGACTGTGTTTTTAGTGTCATCGTGTGGAATGCGGGGAGGTGTGTCGAGGGTGTCTGGCTGGGAGAGCTGTTGTTGGGTCGGCTGGGAGAGCTTGGTCTGGTGCATCCTGTGGGCCCAAGGACCACGGCCCTGACTGGAGCTGGGCCCGAAGAGGAAACACCAAGGGCAGTCTGACAGGATGTGGAAGCAGGGCAGGCTAAGCTAACTGCTAGCCCAAGCAGACCGGCAGTTCCGACAGTTGTCCTGGCTGGCGTTTGTTCTCCTGGACAGTGATTTTATTTATTTATTTGTTTATGTATTTTAGATATATGTGTCAATTTGGATGTATGTGTTCTTGTAGTTCCTGTAGTTTTTGGATGTGTTTTTGTCTTTGTGTTGTACTGCTGTGGGCTGGGGGAAACGATGTTTCGTTTCATTTCATGTGCACAACTGCGTGAAATGAAATGACAAAGTGTTTTTGATTTCTGGTTTATTTCTGTTGGGTGGGGGTTGGTAGAAGATATGGGTCTTTTTTATGTTAATGGCCAGGCCAAGCTGCTTATATGCCTTTCCAAAATGCGTCCGGTATGCTCTGTAGTTCCTCTTTTATGAGAGACACTTAAGGCGTTGTCATTGGTGTACTGCAGCTCAATGATGGATGTAGTGGTGGTTTTACTTTTAGCCCTGAATCTATTAATGTTCAGTAGATTCTCATCAGTTCTGTACATGGTTTTGATGGTCGGAGGCAGACTGGGACCCACGAAGTGGCGGAATGTGTAATTGGCTCAATGATTCCTCCTTCTCCACCTCAAGCTGATGTGTGGTGGGTGTTCTGGCACAAAATGGCTGCCGTGCATCACACGAGAGGGTGCTACACATTGGTGGTGGATGAGATGAGTTTCCCCCTTCACTGTGAAGAACTTTTGGTCTCAAGATAAAGCGCTATGTAAATGTAATATATCATCATCATCATCATCAATGAAGACAGAATGAGGTTGGTGCAATGACACAGCCTTGTTTAACTCCTGTGTGGAGTTGATATAAAGTCTAATAATACACACAAACATATATATGTATATATATATATATATATATATATGTGTGTGTGTGTGTGTGTGTGTGTGTGTGTGTGTGTATACATATATATATATATATATGTGTGTGTGTGTGTGTGTGTGTGTGTGTGTGTGTGTAGTATATATATATATACCCTCATCGCAAAACCAATGGCTGTTATTTTTCTCTTTTTTAACCTGGCAGGAGAAGAGGTCCCATGCTGAAACTGTTTTGAAGCCTCAAAGTGCAAAGCCCTCTGCGAAAAATGCAAAGAAGTCTCTCGGCAGCTTTTTCAAGACCAGTGTGGCATCTCCTGCTTTGCCTGTGCAACTTGTGTCAGAGAGACTAAGTTGAATAGCTACCTGATGACCTCTGCCGTCGATGGAGAGAAGATGCCCTGGCCTGGTGGGAGCTGCCCAAGATCAACTTTCCACTACTGAGCAAGTTGGACTGCGAGTATCTTTGTATACCAGCCACAAGTTCCCCCTCAGACCGTCTGTTTAGCACGGGAGGGTTATTGTAACTTGTACTCGTTCTTCCTTAAACCAGCAAAAGCTGGTTTTCCTGGCAAAAAACCTGCGAGCTACTGAGAACCATAGAGTAGGATAACACAGTGGCTGGCAGAGCCATACTTCTTGTGCACTTTAATCTGTGTGGTTTGTTACTGTTACTGACTGGATATCAGTAAGATCAATATTTATATTAATGTTCACACACTGTTTCTTTTTCTTTTTAGATTTTGTTAAAAAGTGCAATCCACGGTTACATATTACATATTTATTATGACTGAGTTATCTAAATGTTTTTAAAGTGGTAGAGCCACAGATTTGTTTTTTATATTTCTGCACTTCAGCTTGTGTGATTTGTCACTGTTAATGACTGGAGATCATTAGGATTCATATTAACGTTCACACCAGGCCTGTTGTTCTGCAGTGCCTTGTTGGTCCTTTTTCAAAGTTTATTAAAAAGTTAAGTGACGGTAATTATATTACCTGTTTACAAGGCGTGAAGTTAAATCACTATTCTAATAATATTAAATATACTACTGTGATTGAAGGATTTTCTTTTTACAATTCAAAATTAAATAAGGATATGTTATTCATATCAATTCATTAATCAATTCATCTCATTTCATAATAACATGTAGGCCTGGCTTACAGGAAAGAGCAGTTTATATGTTGACTGTTGTGTTGGTCATTCATAGAATGATTTATTGCCCATGTTTAGTGAATAACACAGAAGATAATGAACTTTTAAAGAAAAATCACATACTCAAGTGAAATGGCAATATTGGTTTGAAAAAGATCGCAATTAGATTATTTTCCCAAATCGTTCAGCCCTAGTTTATTGTGCATGGAGAAATTAAAACTCACCTGGAAGAAAACATGAATGCTTTTAGTCCTCCCAGTGAATATTTCTCTGTTGAAAAGACTTTTCAGTAGTGAAATTTTCATTTTCTACAATAAAATATACTCGTGTCTTACATTACTCAATAAAAACAAAAAAGCATTTTCACACGGGAATCGAACTCGGGTCACCTGCAAGAAAAGAGAAAGCAAGAGAAAGCCACTTTATTTTGTCATTGTGCAGTTGCTTGATTACAAGGAAATTTGTTCTCTGGGGCATCCGGGTAGCATGGCGGTCTATTCCGTTGCCTACCAACACGAGGATTGTCGGTTCGAATCCCGGTGTTACCTCCGGCTTGGTCGGGCGTCCCTACATACACGATTGGCCGTGTCTGCAGGTGGGAAGCCGGATGTGGGTATGTGTCCTGGTCGCTGCACTAGCGCCTCCTCTGGTCAGTCGGGGGTGGGGGAGCTGGGGAGAATAGCGTGATCCTCCCACATGCTACGTCCCCCTGGTGAAACTCCTCACTGTCAGGTGAAAAGAAGCGGCTGGTGACTCCACATGTATCGGAGGAGGCATGTGGTAGTCTGCAGCCCTCCCCGGATCGGTGGGGGGGGGGTTTGGCGCAGCGACCGGGACAGCTTGGAAGAATGGGGTAATTGGCCAGGTACAACTGGGGAGAAAAGGGGGGGGGGAATAAATAAATAAATGTGTCCTCTGCATTTAACCCATCCTATTGTATAGGAGCAGTGGGGAGCTGCAGCGCCTGGGGACCAACTCCAGTTCTAATTTCCATTGCCTTGCTCAGGGGCACAGACAGGAGTATTGACTCTAACATGTATGTCTTTTTGCTGGTGGGAGGAAACGGCAGCACCCGGTGGAAACCCACACAGACACGGGGAGAACATGCAAAGTACACACAGAAAGGACCTGGGACGGCTGGGGGTTCGAACCCAGGACCTTCTTGTTGTGAGGCAACAGTGCTAACCATTGGGCCACCATGCTGCCCAGAAAAGGCTAAAATTTATGGACTGAGCTAGTACTAGCAATAGCTAGTGCAAGTGATTCTCCATGTAGAATTTATAGCCTAGTCAATGCGTTTCTATGATCTGCACCCTCCGAACAAAGACTTATGTCTTTAATATCAATGTATAGAACTGCTCCCATTAAAATGTCCTGGAACCTTCTTGTTGGCTGCACACAGCCTAAAAAGTTCCATATTTATGACGTTTTATATGAAATATTAAATATGCTGAAATTATGTCTTGGAGTAGACCATATTTCGCCTACCAGTGCAATATGACTTTGGAGAAATACCTTCACACTAATCAATGTCGTATCTCTTTCTACAACTGAACAAATGATCAAAATGATTAAACAAACTGGTGACACTTTGATGATGTAACCACATTTTAGCTGGTTAAAAAGAGGGTGAAAAGACATTCAGATGGAATATCACCCACTTTTCAACTAGAATTTAATGTTGAAATCCCTGTTGGTGCTCACTGGGCTATTTAGAACATGGGGTACTTGTTCCTAATCCTGTCCTTCTTTGTCACTCCCAATGAAAATCAGTAGCATCTTCAACTCTGCCACCTCCAACTCCACTTCCTGTCTTTTCGTCAGTGCCACTGTCTCCAAACCACATCACATAGCTGGTCTCACTACCATCTTGTAAACCTTCCCTTTAAATCTTGCTGGTAGCCTTCTGTTGCAAATCACTCCTGACACTCTTCTCCACCCACTCCACCCTGCCTGCACTCTCTTCTTCACCTCTCTTCCACACTCCCTGTTACTTTGGACAGTTGACCCCAAGTATTTAAACTCATATGCCTTCATCACCTCTACTCCTTGCATCCTCACCATTCTGTTCGCCTTCTCATTCATGTATAGGTATTCTGTCTTGCTGCTACTGACTTTCATTCCTCTTCTCTTCAGTGCATACCTCCATCTCTCCAGGATCTCCTTATCCTGCTCCCTACTCACTACAGATCACAATGTCATCCGTGAACATCATAATCTATGGAGACTCCTGCCTGATCTCGTCTGTCAACCTATCCATCACCATCACAAACAAGAAAGGGCTCAGAGTCAATCCTTGATGTAATGCCATCTCCACCTTGAACCCATCTGTCATTCCAACCGCACACCTCACCACTGTCACACTGCACTCATACATGTCCTGCACCACTCCTACATACTTCTACTACTTCCAACTCCTAGCTGTGTAGCTAGGAGCATTGGGCAGCCACAGTGTAGCACCCAGGGACCAACTCCAGTTCTTCTTTCCATTGCCTCAGTCAGGGGCACAGACAGGAGTTTTAACCCTAACATGCATGTCTTTTTGATGCAAACACCTCTGTTAAAAAGAAGATGATGAAGAAGAAGACAAAAACCAACCTTTTGTAAAACTGACATCTCCTTTTCCATCCCCTTTGGGTTAATGGCACTCTTATAAATCTTAATCAAGGACTGTTATAATATGTACAAAAGAAAATCTGAACAATATCATATTTTAATTCTATTCATAGTGGAGATTTGTGCACCATTTTTAAATTACGGGTGCAACAGATCACCAAACTGACAGTTGGGATCATCTCACAGTTTTGAGTCGCGGATCGGATAATTGAATGTAAATCTAACTCCTTCTGACCTTCTCTATACTTCTCCAGCAACATTCTCAAAGCAAACATCACATCTGTACTGCTCTTTTATGACATGAAACCATACTGCTGCTCACTAATCGTCACCTCTCCTCTTAACCTAGCTTCCACTGCTCTTTCCCATATCTTCAAGCTGTGGCTGATCAACTCTGTAGTTACTGAAGCTCTGCACATCACCCTTATTCTTGAAAATCGGCACCAGTATGCTTCTTCTCCACTCCTTAAGCATTCTCCCACTTTCCAAGGTTTGTTAAACAATCTAATTAAAAGCTGGGAGGAATAGCGTGATCCTCCCACGCGCTACGTCTCCCTGGTGAAACTTCTCACTGTCAGGTGAAAAGAAGCGGCTCGTAATTCCATATGTATTGGAGGAGGCATGTGGTAGTCTGCAGCCCTCCCTGGGGCGGCAGAGGGGGTGGAGCAGTTAATGGGATGGTTGGGATGGACAATGGGATGGAGAGTGGGATGATTGGCCTGGTACAATTGGGGAGAAAAAGGGGGGGGTCCTTTTCTCCTTCCTTATGCCCCTTTTCCACTGCATGGTACTGGCTCAACTCGACTGTACTCTATTCAACTTGGGTACACTCTCCACCACTTCATCCAAATCACTCCAGAATTATTCTTTCTCTTCTATCTCACACCCAACTTGCGGGGTACTATATGTGCTGATAATATTCATCAACACACCTTCGATTTCCAGCTTCATACTCATCACTCTGTCTGACACTCTCTTCACCTCCAACACACTCTTGACATACTCTTCCTTCAGAATTACCCCTACCCCAATTCTGCTCCTGTCCGTATCATGATTGAAGAGTTTGAACCCACCTCCGATGCTCCTGGCCTTACTCCCCATCCACCTGGTCTCTTGCACACACAGTGTACCTACCTTTCTTCTTTCCATCATAGAAGCCAGCTCTCTCCCTTTACCAGTCATAGTACCAACATTCAAAGTTCCGACTTTCACCGCCACACTCTTACCCTTCCTCCTCTCCTACTGCCTCTGCACATGCCTTCCCCCTCTTCTTCTCCTTCGCCCAACAGTAGCATAGTTTCCACCAGCACCCTGCTGGCCAACAGTACCGGTGGCAGTCGTTGGTAACCCAGGCCTTGAGGGATCCAGTATGGAAATCTGATTTATGATCCACATATTTAATTTGGCAAAGATTTTACACCAGATGCCCTGTCTGACACAACCCTCCCCATTTATCTGGGCTTGGGACCAGGCCAGCACTAAGACTGCACTGGCTTGTGCATCCTCAGTGGGTGGGTTGTGAGTTACGCTACTACTACATTCACTAAAATCTTACACTTAGCTCACCTTTGTAGCTAGCCGCTAGTTAAGACAAAAACACACACTAGCTGTGTTGGAGGAGCACACCCTCACACTCAGCATGCCAACCCTTAACCAATCATAATTTTGGAAATGTTGACGTTGCTATACTGACCAATCTGAGGCGGATAAAAATAAAATCAAAGAAAATTGAATCAGTTCATCTGGACACAATGTTTATTGACAGATACGTTTCATCACTCATCTAAGTGATCTCTTCAGTCTCATCAAATCAAAGAAAGCTGATGAACTGATTCAACTTGCTTTGATTTTCTTACCTGGATTATTGAGCATGCATAAAGATAAAAATAAAACACTCTTAAATAAGCAGGGTAGTCTGTCACAGCTTGTGTTGAGGGTTGTACATTTCAAACCAACTATGAAAAGGTTACAATCTTAAAGTGACAGATCCTACTATCGTAGTAGTGTTTATGCTGCTGGGGATTTACCCAGGGGTTACCTATCGAATAGTTGCTCATCAAAATCTGGAAAACACACCTAAGGAACAATCTGAGCATTAACGACTCTCAGGCCAAAGCATTTCTGGGTATAAAGCATTTAAAGCTCTCCCAGGTAACTTCTTTCTTCTAAAAGCTGTCTTAGGTACAGCTGGATAGTTCAGCCTCAGCATCCTATGCAGCTCATACTACAAGCATAACCCTCTTCCTGTGCTTAATGTATGATGTAATCACAAAGCTATGCTTTTTCAAACATATTCTGAATTACGGCCCACAGAAACAATACACCATATCAAGCAAGTGGTCAAAAGAGACTCTGGATATATGAATGTGTGTGTGTGTGTGTGTGTGTGTGTGTGTGTGTGTGTGTGTGTGTGTGTGTGTGTGTGTGTGTGTGTGTGTGTGTGTGTGTGTGTGTGTGTGTGTGTGTGTGTGTGTGTAGACATTGGCATAATGAGTGCAATTACAATAAAAGCTCAATAACTGCAAACTTTGACAACATTATGAAGTTTCCCTGTGCGAGATCCTGGATATTTCCCAGCAGACCAATACAAGACTTTATCAAATCCCCAAACATTGGCCTACTTGCCCCTTCATGACTAGCAAAGAGGTGACCATTATTTAAGTTGCAGAGATGCTCATCAGGCCTAATAGGGCCATGAATCAACTCTTGGTTGGGTAACTTGCCATCTACCCCATCTCATCACAGGACCCCCCCCTCCCATACACTGCAGACGAGGTAGCTGTTTATACGTTGTAAGCCTGGTGACTACATGAAAGTTCATCTGCGTAGCCCGAGTCGTCTGTTTTTATCTTCACAAACGCACTGTCATCATGCAAATACCCAGCAGGATAGGTAGATAAGAGGCTTATTTTCAGTTGTCCAGTCTAACAAGCACTGCACAGATAAAAGGTAATGAGCAAGTGCGAGTCAGTGTGTTCAAGCCCTGAAAATTCCCTCTTTGGCAAGAGCAGAATAATTAGCTTGTATGAGTTTATGTGTGGCGTGTGCACACAAGTGGTAACTGCTAGATACAGAGGCTGATGACTGCACACTTCCCTTGAGAGCGAGAGAGAGAGCGTTATAGATATGTAAGAGGATAAATGAAAGCACAGTTTAATTGCTCTGCTTTTGGGTCAAATCATGGCTTCAGTGAGTTAACAGTGGTTGTTTTAAAATTGTTTTACCACATCAGAACAATTCAGATAGAGTCATTAAAACAAAGAACTTTCTGGCACTCGTTTCACTGTTCTATTGACCATGTCCCATCCATTTGAGTCCTGAGGAATGGCAGATGTGAGGTCTAGTGTACATACCTGGCAACTCTGCCTTGTAGGTCTCCAATCCCTGCCATGTCTCCCCCCACACACCCCCCTTTTCTCCCCAATTGTATCTGGCCAATTACCCCACTCTTCCAGGCCTTCCCGGGTTGCTGCTCCACCCCCCTCTGCCGATCCAGGGAGGGCTGCAGACTACCACATGCCTCCTCCGAAACATGTGGAGTCACCAGCCGCTTCTTTTCACCTGACAGAGAAGAGTTTGACCAGGGGGATGTAGCGCGTGGGAGGATCATGCTATTTCTCCCCAGTTCCCCCTCCCCCCCAAACAGGCGCCCCGACCAATCAGAGGAGGCGCTAGTGCAGTGACCAGGACACACCCACATCCGGCTTCCCATCCGCACACACGGCCAATTGTGTCTGTAGGGACACCTGACCAAGCCGGAGGTAACACGGGGATTTGAACCGGAGATCCCCATGTTGGTAGGCAACGGCGTACACCACCACATCACCCGGATGCTCCCTGCCATGTCTTTGTGGTCTAGGCTCTGCACAGCTATTTTAGTGCCAGAGGTGATGGAGTCTCTCGGGGCAATGTGAGTTTCCAATGCCAGCTCAGAAAAAAAGGTCATCATACAACAAGATGGATGTATGATCAGTACATCTGGCGAGAGAGATGACTTTTTAAATGCAAAGCACCTCATGAACTTGGCTTCTAATTCGCTCACTCACAAACTGACATTTGGTGTGTGGCAGGGGTGCGACCCCTTCAAAAAGGTTTGTGAGTGAGCACATGTTGTAGGACATTAAAGATTTAGCTTTTTTTCAAGTTAAACATTATAATCTTCATTGGTAAGAAAATTGGAAAAATATATTTTCTCCTTGCATCTCCCGCGTATTCAATCATTTGGTATTGGCCATGTGGCTTCATTCAAGGTAGGATTTCATACAAATGCCATCGACAGAAATGCAGGATGTGTCATGTATATATACATACATAACAGGGGTTCAAGGTGGTACTTGGGCGCAGACACAGAAGTAGACTAAGGCAGGATAATGTTCAAAATCAAAAGAGCCTTTACTTGACAAGATGACCAAAATAGAAAATGGGCGACAGGCCTAAAAACCAGAAACAAAGCTAACTCAGGAGCTCTGTCAAAAGAACTTAGGAAGCTTACGGTCAGCGAAAACTCTGGAAAAGACAAAACGGCAGAACAGCTAAAAAGAATGCACTGGCTTGTGCATCCTCAGTGGCTGGATTGTCAATACTGATTATCCCATTTTAAATTTTATGTGTGTGTGTGTGTGTGAGATTCATGCCCTTATGTGGCAACCTCCTCTTGTTGGTCATGCAGCTCTCATTATCTCACACAGCTGTTTCATACCATGCCAATCACAGCCACTACTTTAGCCATGCCACTTCTCATTCTCATCGCCTGTTTGTCAAGCTAATCAGTAAGAGCGGTGGACTAGCAAAGAGGAAGTGAGTGGAAAGGCAGTTGGTCCAGAAGACATACCTGTGGAGGCATGGAGGTGGAGTTTTTGACTAGATTGTTTAACACAATCTTGGAAAGTGAGAGGAAGCCTGAGGAGTGGAGAAGAAGCACACTGGTACCGATTTTCAAGAATAAGGGTGTGCATAGCTGTAGTAACTACAGAGGTATGAAGTTGATGAGCCACAGGATGAAGATATGGAAAAGAGTAGTGGAAGCTAGGTTAAGAGGAGAGGTGAGGATTGGCGAGCAGCAGTATGGTTTCATGCCATTAAAGAGTACCACAGATGTGATGTTTGCTTTGAGAATGTTGATGGAGAAGTATAGAGAAGGTCAGAAGACGTTACATAGTGTCTTTGTGGATTTAGAGAAAGCATATGACAGGGTGGCAAGAGAGGAGGTGTGGTATTGTATGAGGAAGTCGGGAGTTGCAGAGAAGTATGTAGGAGTGGTGCAGGATATGTATGAAGGAAGTGTGACAATGGTGAGGTGTAAGGTTGGAATGACAGATGGGTCCAAAGTGGAGGTGGGATTACATCAAGGATCGGCTCTGAGCCCTTTCTTGTTTGCAGTGGTGATGGACAGGTTGACGGACGAGATCAGGCAGGGGTCTCTGTGGACAATGATGTTCACGGATGACATTGTGATCTGTAGTGAGAATAGGGTGCCGCTGGAGGAGAGGCTGGAGAGGTGGAGGTATGCACTGAAGAGAAGAGGAAAGAGAGTCAGTAGGAGCAAGATGGAATCCATATGCGTGAATGAGAGGGAGAACAGTGAAATGGTGAGGACGCAAGGAGTAGAGGTGATGAAGGCGTATGAGTTTAAATACTTGGGGTCAACTGTTCAAAGTAATGGGGAGTGTGGAAGAGAGTTAAAGAAGAGAGTGCAGGCAGGGTGGAGTGGGTGAAGAAGTGTCAGGAGTGATTTGGGACAGAAGGGTACCAGCAAGGGTTAAAGGGAAGGTTTACAAGATGGTAGTGAGACCAGCTATGTTATATGGTTTGGAGACAGTGGCACTGATGAAAAGATGGGAAGTGGAGCTGGAGGTGGCAGAGTTGAAGATGCTACGATTTTCATTGGGAGTGACGAAGAAGGACAGGATTAAGAACGAGTATATTAGAGGGACTGCTCAGGTTGGATGGTTTGGAGACAAAGCAAGAGAGGCAAGATTGAGATGGTTTGGACATGTGTGGAGGAGAGATGCTGGGTATATTGGGAGAAGGATGCTGATTATGGAGCTGCCAGGGAAGAGGAAAAGTGGAAGGCCAAAGAGGAGGTTTATGGATGTGGTGAGGGAGGACATGCAGGTGGCTGGTGTGACAGAGGAAGATGCAGAGGACAGGAAGAGATGAAAAAGGATGATCCGCTGTGGCTACCCCTTATGGGAGCAGCCGAAAGTAGTAATCAGTGATGACACTTTGGTGTAAAGATTCACCATAAAGGATAGGTTAGATTTCCTGTCTTGGCCCTCTCAGGCCTGTGATCATTTTTGTTCCCTGGCTGCTCTTACACATCATCTGTATAATGTGAAAATATGGTGCGGGCAAAGTCGTCACTGTCTGACGCTATTGGAAAGAACCAGAAATTGAAAGATGTCCCGCCACGCCCATCTACATTATCTTTGCATGGACAATCACTTGGGCTCATTTCAATTTGTCAGACTCTACGAACCCAGCATCATTAAGATGTGCCCTTGGCTGATAATGGAAGTAAATAGTGAGCCCTGGGATGACAGGTTCATTGAATATCAAATCTGGCTCTGTGAGTATTCTTTTCACACCTTGTTACCAGTGCAAACGTTAACGGTCAGGGACTATTTTAGCTGATAGGAGCTCCTGTAATACTATCAGATAGGGAAAATGCTATTTAAATTGTCCTCTGGCATTGGACTAATATGTATTTTGTCATATACGTACCTTGGTTGCATAGGCCAGTCAACACGCAGATTAAGCCAAAACACTTGATTTGTCTAATAAATCAAATTTCCACTACTGTGCAGCTATCCAATAAATCCTGTTTATGTGATTGGTGGAATGCATTTTCAAGAAGAAGAAGAAGAAGAAAGCCACTTTATTTTGTCATTGTATCCTTACAATGAAATGTGTTCTCTGCATTTAACCCATCTTATTGTATAGGAGCAGTGGGCAGCTGCAGCACCTGGGGACCAGCTCCCGTTTGTCTTTCCGTTGCCTTGCTCAGGGGCACAGACAGGAGTATTAACCCTAACATGCATGTCTTTTTTGATGGTGGGAGGAAACCGGAGCACTCCGAGGAAACCCAGGGAGAACATGCAAACTCCACACAGAAAAGACCTGGGATGGCCTGGGGTTCGAACCCAGGATCTTCTTGCTATGAGGTAACAGTGCTAACCACTGGGCCACCATAAGCACTAATGTATTTTGATAACATTCACAAAAATGTATAGAAAATGGTATATAAGCGGTTGATGCGATCTGGGGGACTTTACTCAAGCACTGCGCTATTCTGTCAACTGTTGTCAAATCAGTTGTGTGTGTGTGTGTGTGTGTGTGTGTGTGTAAGAGAGAGAGAGAGAGAGAGAGAGAGAGAGAGAGAGAGAGAGAGAGAGAGAGAGATTAAAAGACAAGGGGGAAGGGAGATTGAATGAGAAAGAGAGAAGTGGGAGGAAAATTATATGGATAAAAGGAAAAGCCTAGCTAAAGAGACGGTAAGAACAAAACAAAAATAAAAAAACATACTACCACAACTCCACTCTGGCTTCATCCAGCAGATAACTGATGAGTGAATCTAGAGGCACCAGCATACTTAACTACAGGCCATTAATCTATTACGTAGATGATTTGCCTCATAAATGCACTGTCTCTGCTTCTCCCCACTCACACACATACACACACACACACACACACACTCGTACCTAATTTTTCTCCTTGACCTTAACCATTCTCCCCTCTCCCACTCACCCTCAAACACACACACATACATACGCACTCACACTCGTACCTCACTTACTTTTCTCCACAACCTTAACCGTTCGCTCACATTCGCTTACCTGTATTTCCACGCCCCCCCCACTTTTTTTAATTTTGGGGTGAAATTTCCTTTTGAATGTTGTATACGTGTTGCTATGTGCTGCACAAAGATGAATAAGTGTAAATTGCCTGGTTATGGAAGCGCTAGCTGCAGATAAGGACAAATCCTTTCGCCATCTAACAAAGCATTTATCCACCCAAAAGGCCAATGGGAACCAGATGAGATGCTCTCCCCTTGTTTTCATGCCCTCAGGTCCTCAGTAAACCAAATCTCACAATGACCTCATGTCCCCCATGCGTGCTGTGTCACCCTGCCTCGTGCTATTTTGAATTACGGATTAATTTAATCAAGGTGAATCGCAGCTCTTTTAGAGGTGGCTAGTGGTTTGCAATCTTATTTCCGCCCTATTCACATCCCATACCATCTCTCTTCAGGGAGATAAAAGTATACGATGTCATGGAAGGTACAGAAGAACCATGGGGTATTGGGAATATGAAGACAACAGGCAAAATATTATTATGGTTGAAAAAAAAATAAAACCATCAAGGAATAACAAGGTACCTTTGTCGTTGTGATTGGGGGTTGACTTTATTGACATATTTCTTACTGTTAGAGAGGGATCATCTGGAACAGGACAAGGAGATTTTGGTGAGAAGCTTTTTTTTTTGTCGACTCTAAGATAATTTCCTCTTGTTCTTAAGAGACACGCTGAATTTTGTCTCTCATCTCATCATCAGCCGCTTCTCCGGGGTCGGGTCGCGGTGGCAGCAAGCTAAGCAGCGCCCTCCAGCTCCTGCTGGGGGATTCCAAGGCGTTCCCAGGCCAGATTGGACATGTAGTCCCTCCAGCGAGTTCTGGGTCTACCCCGGGGTCTCCTCTCAGTTGGACGTGCCCAGAAAACCGCAAAAGGAAGGCGCCCAGGAGGCATCCTAATCAAATGCCCAAAACGCCTCAACTGGCTCCTTTCGACGCGAAGGAGCAGTGGCTCTACTCTGAGCTCCCTCCAGATGTCTGAGCTCCTCACCCTATCACTAAGGCTGAGCCCAGTCACCCTATGGAGGAAACTCATTTCAGCCACTTGTATCCGTGATCTCACCCCTTTGGTTACTACCCAAAGCGCATGACCATAGGTGAGGGTTAGAATGAAGACTGGTAAATTGAGAGCTTTGCCTTCCAGCTCAGCTCCCTCTTCACTGTGTGTTGACTGACTTTTGTAATAAATTGAATTCATTATCATAGTTACCTTTCATATAGTCTAAATCAAATAATAAAGTGTACCCATACACTTGGGGTACCGTTTACGTGAACATAGATGTTTAGGGGTACACTAAAGGATGACAAATGGTGGCGTGAATTCATGTTTGCAGTGGCCTCAGCCAGTACCATCCATGTAGTGTCTTTGTCCACATTTGCGTTTAAGTTTTGTCTTCGTTTGATGGCTGGGAGAGCTGGCGCTGGATCGGCTGGGAGAATTTGGTCTGCTGCATGTTGTGGGCTTAGGGACCTCGGCCCTGCCTGGAGCTGCGACCGAGGAGGAAACACCGAGGGCGGTTTAACAGGACGCGGAAGCGGGCAGGCTAAGCTAACTGCTAGCCCATGCAGACCAGCAGTTCCGATAGTCATCCTGGCTGGCGTTCGTTCCCTTTGACAATGATTTTTTTTTTTTTAGTTTGCATATGTGTGTTAGTTTAGTTAGTATGTGTGTCCGTGAAGTTCTTGTAGCTTCTGGATATAGGTTTGTGTCTTTGTGTTGCACTGCTGTGGGCTGGGGGAAACGATATCTGGTGAAATGACCAAGTGTTCCCTCATTCCTGATTCCTGATCCATAGCCTCTGGTAGAGAGCCTTTACAATATATGCTTTCGATTATATCTTTCGACATTTTCTTGACTGAAAATGATAATCATGTTTGAAAAGCGAAGATTGATTTTGGAAATACTCGCAGACCACCGCTGTTTCTTGGCTGGCTCTTACGTTTGCACTCGTCACTTGGCATGTGAATGACGTGAGATTGATCTTTATATACTGGGGCAAGCTTCAGTCAGCAAACCAGGAAATCAGCAGAGCTCACTTACAGCTTTCATGAACAGTAACTCAACTGAAACACCAGGGCATATTTGGAAACTTTACATTTGTGATCCTGGGCAAAAGAAAAGGGAAAAAAAAGCTATGCTTTTGGCAGAAAAGTATAGCTATTTGGCCCAGAATCACTCTCAAAACAGATAACAAATGAGGTGAGACATTTTTCCTACGTTGATGTGGATGGCTTGGCAAACTGACAAATGTTTTACAGGGGTAAAATATTATTTTGTTCTTTTATTTCACAATGTCTTGAGAAGTTAAATAATGTTTTATTTCAACATTTAAGTTTTACTCTGTGCCATAAAAGAAATATTGGAATGTGTTTGGCGGTTCAACTCCCCCAATCAACACGACTTCACGGTCAATATGGACTATTCAAGAGCTCTTAAATATTTATATTAATTTATATTAATTAAGTGTCCATTGCCAAAGGCTGTCTTCAAATACACAGGACCTGATGTTAAAATCCAAAGTGCCAGGGGCGTCCGGGTAGCGTAGCGGTTTATTCTGTTGCCTACCAACACAGGGATCATTGGTTCGAATCCCTGTGTTACCTCCGGCTTGGTCGGGTGTCCCTACAGACACAATTGGCTGTGTCTGCGGGTGGGAAGCTGTATGTGGGTGTGTGTCCTGGTTGCTGCACTAGCGCCTCCCCTGGTTGGTCAGGGCGCCTGTCCTGGGGGAGGGGAAACTAGGGGGAATAGCATGATCCTCCTACGTGCTAAATCCCCCTGGTGAAACTCCTCACATTCAGGTGGAAAGACGTGACTGGTGACTCCACATGTATCGGAGGAGGTATGTGATAGTCTGCAGCCCTCCCCGGATTGACAGAGGAGGTGGAGCAGCGACCGGGATGGCTCGGAAGAGTGGGGTGATTGGCCAAGTACAATTGGGAAGAAGGGGGGGGGGGTAAAAAAAATCCAAAGTGCCACCTCTTAAACTCCCATGCTCCTGGTAGTGGTGGAGGTCTTAAGCACTGACCTACACTAGTCCGATGTCAAGAAAGGCTAGGCAGACACGTCATTGGGGTTGTCAAGTAGGCTCCTACTTTCATGAACGTTTCACTGACCAGGCCCACAACATCTCCAGTAGGCTCAGTGGTGAGGTCTGGTGTCCCAGAACCACCTCCTCTACATCTGCTTAACCAGTTTATTTGGGAGACCAGGTGGGGTCTTTCCTCTTCAGCCAGAGCCACTGGCTACTCCACTCAAACCTTTGAACACTCAAACTCAAACCTTTGAGTTTTCCTTCATGGCCTGGTGTAGGGCTTGTCTGCTGATCCCCAGGTCCCTCGTCAGCCTTACAGTTGATGTTGCCATGAAGCCTCGACATCCAACTTCTACAGGGCAGATCTTTGCTCTCCACCCCATTGTTCTGCCATCCGCTGCACGCTCTGTATATTGCAGTTTATTTCTTTCGAAAGCTTCCTTCCTGCACAGCAGCTTCCCAAGGGACTGAGCTCCACAAAGTACACCATGCAACTGAGAGTTGGACCACAGGACCAGTTCAGGCCTCGGGTTGGTGATGGCTATCTCTGATGGAACCATAAGATGTTGGCCTATGTCCACCAGCATCTGCCAGTCCTGGGCTGCCTCCAGTTGTCCAAACCTGGCCCTTGGTGGAATCTTCCTTTGCCTTTCTTCCCCTTCTTGAACAAAGTTAATTGGCAAACCTGGCTGGCATAACTGGGCTGGTTTTTCTGGGTGGCAAGGCATTGTTGGTTGTTCTCCCGCTTTCCAGAGTCGCTGCCAGGCGCTTGAGCACTTGATTGTGCTCGAGTGTACCATCCTTGGGAGAGGCTCACTTTATACCCAGTGGGGATGTGTCTAAGTGTAGCGTGTGTTGAACACAGGGGGCATGATGGATCTTCACCCAGCCATTGGTTGAGATTTTTGGGGGTAGGAAGGACATCGTAGGTTGCTTGAATGAGGAAACTGCTTGACTCCATCTGCCACATGTCCTTCCAGCTGATCTTACATTTTTCCACTCTTCCATCTCATCCACTGGCCCTGTTAAGCTTGCGACAGTCTTGGCACACCTACTCGACTCCTCCTGTCGGCGGATTTCGGCCACAACCAACTTTCACCACATTAGTAAGGATGCCTTGTTCCACAAAGGTCCATTTCTACTGAGCCCCAAGCCACTTCTTCCATGTTGGACTTGGCCCACCATGTCGCCATGGTGGAGAGCAGATTTGGCCTGCTGTGCCACATTCCTAGCTGTCCATTTCTTTCCTGTTGCCAGGAAAACAGCACAAAAACAAAAGCTCTTAGGTGCTGGAGCTGCCTCATGAAGATATGTTAAATGTGGAGCGCTCTTAATGCAGCGGAACGCAGTGTGAAAAGCCTGTTAAACTACAAACACACTTTTGCTTAAGTGGTACATTATCTGACTAAAATGTTCCTGTGGTCAGATGAAATAATTTCAGTTTGTCATGCATAATGAGTTGTGGGAGGGAAAGAAACATATTGGAACAAAGCAGCGACGTACAGATGAGACTGGAAGGTTGCTGGATCCAGCTCCGTTTCCAGACTAAGAAAATCTTAACAAAAAAAGATATCCCCCCATGACAATAGCTTTTAAGATGTCCCTGCAAATCACTAAAATCAAATTAATATAAATGAAGTTGCCTGGCGGCAAATGATAGCAGGCCACGGTCAAACTATGACTGAGTTTTGGTGGAGCATTTCTAAAGGCTTAACTAAATAAAAAGAGAGTAAGTGCAGCAGCTTGGCCATTTGTGATTCTGTTTCAATGATAAGCTCATTGTTCGATCCCTGACTACCGAGCCGTGCACAGCAAATATGCAGTGTGCAATACATAGTGTGCCTTCCGTGTTAGCTAAACTTCATTGAATAGTTTCTTTTTCCCAGACTGAATGAATTATGAGTGGTATGATTCATACACTAGCGTGAAAAATAGCTGTGTAAAGTTCTGTCACTTCAACAATATTCACACTGTATTTGCATACTGTATGACTCAAGTTCATTTCTGAGTAGTGCCACTGAGTAAGAGGGGAGAAATGGGATCAAGTGATCATGAAGTGTTGTGCCTGTGCATATGTATGCTTGTGTTTGCTGTTTTGCGTATTCATTTGTGTGTGTGCAAGCACGTCTGTGGGACTGTGTGAGACTGGTGCTCAGACCCACGAGCTATGGATTAATCTGCTGTCAACATGGTCGCTCAGAGTAAAGGCCTGCTCAGTGCAGACTCATCAGTTATCTTTGCCAGCATGCCAATCCAATAGAAAAGCCAGCCATAGCTTAAAGGAATTGTTTGGCACAAATGAGCAGTCCTCATTTACTTAACTGACCAGGGATTTCAGGACAGGCATACGTTTACGAAGTCATGTCTCATTTCTTAAACTGATTATCAAATGCATTATTGATCAACTGCTGATATAATAAAAAATTATTATTTAAAAGTAATGAGTCTTGAATTTCTGTAGAATTGATTCCTTGATTGTCCAGGTCAGAACATTAATATCATGACTTTAGGATATTGAATGATTACCCATATTACAGTTAGAGTTATGACAAGGTTTGTTATAATGCTATAATGCACTGCACATCAGTTATGTGTGATTAGCTTGGCGTTAGGCCACTGGACCTGACAGGTGACTACCCTGTTCTCCACATCAGAGAGATCAAGATCCCAGTCCCCCAACTGAAAGCCTATCGGTATTCAAGCATACCTTTACTGGTACCACGTGTACCGTCATCCTTTGTACATAACTCCACATGCAGGTCGTCGGACTGCCGGCAGTCAGATGGGACGAAAATGATGAGTTCATGTTTACCTTTGTGCTTCACTTAGACTGTATTACATTTCTCGTTAGGAACAGGCAAGGGTGAGCTGTGACCTCTGTTCTGTGTGTGTGTGTGTCTGTGTGTGTGTGTGTGTGTGTCTGTGTGTCTGTGTCTGTGTGCGCACGTGCTTTACAGAGTGAGAAAATGTGACGCACAGAGATACAGGCTGAAAAAATGCGCGCGCGCACACGCACGCACACACTCACGAGAAACGACTCCATCCTTGAAATGATCGTGCGCGTCCGTGTACACGCCTACATATGTATGTATATGTGTGTTTGTTTACGGTTATGTGTACGGGTGGTCCGGGGAGGGGGGGGTAATGAGTTATGCTGCTCTGCAGCAGCACAGCATCGGAACTGTGGATGAGACGCCTGTCCGCCTCGCCGCCGCTCGTGGGTGATAGATAACAAGCGTAACCTAAGTAACGCAGCGTCTCTGAGCGTCATCGCGGTGTAGAAGTGCTCAGAGGACTATAATGAGCCTTGCTCCCATCAGCACCACTATATTAACGTCTTCAAAACTTTATTTTAAAAAAGGCACGCCCCGGTTTATAGGTCGCTGATCTGAATTTTAAAGACGATGACAACCCATGCCTCTGTCTCCAAAGCCCTGTGAAAGAGAGAGAGAGAGAGAGGGGGGGGGGGATGGACTGTGCACATCTCAGGGGAAGTCACGTTGTAATCTGTGCCACACTAAAAGAAGAAAAAAAAGGGAGAGTAAATGTGACACAGTGTGGACTGTAAACAGTTCTGCAGCGCACTATGTGGCCCCATTATGCAACCTCCGATTATCCAGTTAACCGAGGAGGTTGACAAAGGCACGAGGCGCGTATAGCGTCCTTCGACCTTCATTTGAATACAACAATTAAAGGGGGGAAAAGTTGGCACAATTAGCCCCAGACTGGTTAAGCACACTGGACGGAGGGCGCACGAGGTTCCTACAACGGCTAATATGTGTAGGACAAATTAAACTGCGGAGAGGCATCGTGCAGATTATTATTGTTATTATTATTATTTGTGCACGCGGACGTAAGTGGCATTCACACAAAAAAAGAAAAAAGAAAGCCTACACACTCTTGCCCCGAAAGGCTCCGTGTTTTGAATGGTAGAGTAACACCCACTCCCCCCCCCCCCCCCCCCACCACCACCACACAGAGCAGCTTCCTCTTGGCACTAAATTGATTATCAGTGGAAGTGCTCCCGGGTTGCACCGTCAGTAGTACCGGTGACATCCACCCAGGCTGGCTGGCTGCTGCACGTGCATCACGATGGAGGAGAAAACAGCGAAGGACGCGAAGGCACACGAATCCCAGTCCTATCAGCGGAGGATGTGGAGACACTTCCAGGAGAGGACCAAGCCATGGCTGAGCCCCAAACTGGGCTCCGAACGACGCGGCACCGGCGGCACCGGCGGCGGCGGCGCGGAGGGGAGCAAAAAGGAGTCGGGTCTGTGGATGTTTAAAAGGAAAAAGAAACAGTTGGACCGGGTGTTTTCGTCCTCCCAGCCCAACCTGTGCTGCTCGACTCCTCCGGCGCCTCTCGAGGGAGACGGCTCTCTGGGAAATGAGTCGGACCCCGGCAGCAGCGGCGGGGGGGCGACCTCGCAGCAGCGGCAGCAGCAGCAGCAGCAGCAGCGGCCGGGGGCAGCGGCGGCCGGGGCCACCGGCAGTCCCAAGCTGGCCGTGTCTCAGCTCATCATGTCGCACCAGAAAAGCTCCTCTCTCGGCTCCGCTTGCTTCGAGAAGCTGGTGGTGGGTCCGGCGGCGGCGGCGGCGGTTGGTGAGGAGGAGCAGCTCCGCAAGAACGCCAGTGATTCCGTGAGTCGACGCCTGTGGTCAAACAAACGTGTGTGATGTGTGTAAAACAAAAAAGAAAAAAGAAAAAAGAAAGGGGGGTAAATTAATGCTTGCCCCCCCTTGTTCTGCTCGAGTCAGAATGGCCCGTTTTAGATCAACAGCTGCAAACCATAAATATTGTTAATACCAATTAGTGAGATGAAGATAGGATTGGGTAGTCTTAAATAAATAAATAAATAAATATATTTTTTTATTTTTGCAATTGTATGAGGTCCTAAGGTGGCTACTAGGTCAGTGTGACCGAAGACAAGACCACTCATTGCTATGTAGTGACTAGGACAACGAGGGCTAAAATCCTGAAGTGGGCTAGACTGTATTGAAAGGGGCAAGTTTGGTAAGTGGTGGTGGTGTTGGTGTTGTGTTACCGGATGTGTCATCATGCAGTTTATGATGATCTTTGTGTGAGGCTCTGAGAACAATAAACGCCAACCTGCATGTTTTTGATATAGGTAACAGTCAAGCCCCCCATCCACCCACCCCACACACACACATACACACACATGCACACACACGCATGGACATGTATGCACTTATGAACACACACACACAAACACACACACACACACACACACACACACACCACCACCACCACGTTTCGTATCACGCAGTATTTGAGGAGAGATTACACAAATGTGATAGGATTTATTCTAGACTACACTGGATTACAGCAGATCAGATTCTCTGTTATTGTGCCACATAATCTAGATATTAGTACTGATTGGCTCACAACCCCTTCGTTCCCCCACATACTGGGAAATTCGTCTTTCTCGCTATGGTGCCCTTGCCTTTGGACGAATGATGAGGCGGCCAAGTCAGACCCGGGCTAACCATGTGTTACCCTCTCATGACAAGCATTTAGTAGCCCAAGATGTGAGATTAGGTAGAATGAGGTGAAACAATGCTAGATGAGATTGGATGAAATGAGGTCAGCTCCCTTCCATTATTTTGCAAGGGAAACAACGTTATATCAAAGAAGGCGGATGTGACGTTATATGTGACGTTATATCAGAGAAGGCGGATAAAATACACACCAGTACTCACTGTGAGACAACAGCAAAAACACGGCGATAACATCAATGCTAGAAACTGGAAAAAATATAATAGCCAATAGATATTTCTTGGTCTGTGAATGAGTCTTTGCACAAATGCACGTGCGTGGACACATTTAGCTCTTGTTTCACCAGGGGGACCCTAACCCTAATTTGCTACGTCCCCCTGGTGAAACTCCTCACTGTCAGGTGAAAAGAAGCGGCTGGCGACTCCACATGTGTCAGAGGAGGCATGTGGTAGTCTGCAGCCCTCCCCGGATCGGCAGAGGGGCTGGAGCAGAGATTGGGACGGCTCAGAAGAGTGGGGTAATTAGCCGGATACAATTGGGGAGGGAAAAAAGGGGGAGGGGGGGGATCAGACTTTTACTTGACTTTCATTAATTAATTAATTAGAATTAGAATCAGAATCATGTTTATTGGCCATGTCGGTTTGCACACATGGGATTTGACTCCAATTTTGTGGCTCACACAGTGTACTTAACATAGAATAACAACATTACAACACAACAATTTCCAGATATTAAAGTCACTATAGTCATTATGATGATCAAGTATCGCCGTAATTCAGGGAGCCTCGATAATTTCACATCACCGAAGTGATTCGGAGCATTCAGCCCTAAGACGACACTTTATTATTGAAATAAGAACTTATGGAGGATAACAAATAAAAGAGTACTTTCACATTATTATTTGAAGAATAAACGTGTGCGGGGAGGGATTATTACTAAATTCTCATTTGTGTCATTTCACTATCTTTAAACAAAGTTGACTTTTTGCCACTTGTTGGGCATTACAGTTTGTTCAATGACGTGTGTGTGTGTGCAACATGGGGGAGAATACGCTTAAAATAGCCAATTCTTAGTCAAAACATTGTGAAGAGTTGGATCTGGGTTATCTTCATCATTAGCTAGGCGTATATCATTGCAACCTCCACTTGTTCTCATACCTTAGCTGCTAGCATTTCTAAATACGCCTACAGTGCGTGCTCGATCTCTGTCATCTCATGCATCTGAAATGTTCTTTTGTCTGTTCTAGTCTGGTATCCTACCCTTTAATGAGAGGGTTTATTTGGAGCATCGTCTCAAGTCATCCGTGCAAAGTTACATGCTCATTATGTTTCTAAAACGGCAAATGCCGCCACATTCCAACAGGGATTTTTCCTGGTTAGTCTTCATTTTAATTTCACACAGTGGATTTAGTGTTGTAGTTTCCTTCGGGAAACTGGCATGTCTCGTGTCACAACCGCTGCTCTTTATATATCGGCCTTCACAATTTTGCTTCTCCTGTTGCCTTTTCTCTGCTGTAATGTGCGAAATGATCTTCATCATAATTCATGCCCGGTGACCCTGAGTAAGGATAAGCAGTTCAGATAATGAATGAAGGAATGAATCACTCGTTCCCCAAAAGCATTTCTAAAAGCAGACTGAGCTCCAGAAAGTGAACATTGGCCTCCATATTTTTCAATCAATTGTTTCAACCAAGGCGGCACGGTGGCGCAGTGGTTAGCGTGGTCGCCTTACAGCAAGAAGGTCCTGGGTTCGAGCCTCGGGGTAGTCCGACCTTGGGGGTCGTCCCGGGTCGTCCTCTGTGTGGAGTTTGCATGTTCTCCCCGTGTCTGTGTGGGTTTCCTCTGGTGGCTCTGGTTTCCTCCCACAGTCCAAAGACATGTAGATCAGGTGAATTGGCCATACTAAATTGTCCCTAGGCATAAATGTGTGTGTGTGGATATATATATATATATATATATATATATATATATATATATATATATATATATATATATATATATCTGGAATAGACTCTAGCATCCCCGTGAACCTGAGAGCAAGATAAGCAGTTCAGATAATGGATGTACGTTTCAACCAATCAATTGATCAATCGATCAATCAATCAAGCAAAGAATCAATTAAGCAAGTAATCAATCAATCAGGTGTCTATCCATGGAGCCATTGAGACATCCATCCGTCAGTCAGTCAAACTTAGTTTATACAGCACATTACATGAGAATGCAATGCAGTGTGCTTTAAGATGAAAATAAGGTTGTGATAAAACAAGAAAACAGATAGACAAATCTGACCAAGCAGATGTTATCGGTAGGTAGATGTCGCGCTCATCTGGGGGTCAGTGATCCTGCCGCTTCTGGGACCCGAACCCCATTCTGGGACTCTTAATCCAGTTCTGTTTGGGCAGGTCCCGAATCCTCCTGACATCAGCTGTGGTGGGCCTGAACCCATTCACTCGCTTTCTGCAACGACAACTCAACTCAAAACTTTAATGCGGACTCAGGGTCCATAACAGAAAAAGACAAGGTAAAAACAAAAAAAAAACGAGAAAAAAAGAAGAAAGCCATAAAAGATAAGAACCATTGGTAAAAGATAAGAGTAAACACAATAAAATAGCATAAAAGGAACAAATCAGTGTCTAACAAGGAGGCAGCTATACCAGTGGTCCCACTGCCGGGACTGGTAGCATGAGGAACTGAATCTTATATTAGTTAAACTCATGATGATTACAATATCAGTCATAAATTTATACATTAGATTTCTTAGAAGAGCCTGAAAGGTATTGATTCCTGCAGCCACAAACATTTCACTTGCACTACACCATCTAGGTCTTCTTAGCAGTATTCTCTTTGCATCGTTATAAGCCACTCGAAGCCTCTGTAAGCTTGCTTTTTTTGTAGTTTGACCACGGGTGGGCAATATAAAGTGGTGTACAATATACTCTGAACAGAGACATCTTCACACTAACTGAACACATACCAAACTTGTGTGAGCGAGTGCGGCATTGCCTCTAAATATCATCATCGTCCGTCATTTGTTCAGTAATATAGTGTCCAAGACATTTCACCATATTACATACTCCAAGATTATTATCAGACGATTTAAAATCAGGAAATTTTAGGTAAATGACCTCTTTGGTTTTGCAGATCATGGCAACACTCTTACTAGCATTGTGTTCATGCTCCACACCATACACAGAACATAGTATATTAACGAGCTGCTGGAGACCAGCGGTACAGGGACTAGGGATGACAAGGTCATCCGCATACATAATATGGTTCACCAGGGTATTACCCATCATGCACCAGTGCTAGAGGCTTTCAGCTGCTTGGACAAATCATCAATATAGAGATTGTAGAGAACTGGAATTTCAATCACCACTGACAATCAATATGTTTTCTTTCCCCTGGGACTCGAATCCAGTTCTTTTTCGGTTGGAATCGAACCCCCGGTTCTGGGACTCTTAAACCACTTCTGTTTAGACAGGACTCAAAACCCATAACATCGGCCGTGGCGAGCCATGAACCCGCTAAGTTGCTTAATATTTAAGATCACGTACCCAGTTTGAGTCCGGTGCAAATCACCACCGAGAAACCACTTAGGGGGTTTTATAAAATGCTACCCTTACCCTTATATTTTAAGCACAATCTTCCATGCACAGGGTGAGGAAACCACTTGAAATATTAATAAAACGCCTTCTTAGAGGCAACACCAAGCGACGAAACTCTGCCCCCGCCGCAGACTGCTTTCCAGGCCCGTGCAAGATAACTGGAGCTGCCAAGTGTGTGGCCTACATGTATGTATGTAGGGTAGGACTGTCATACTACCAACTTTGATGGGTTTTAGACTCCTTGTTGGCTACTTGAGCCTCTCTGGGTGCTGTTCTGCCAGTAGCACACCCTAATGGATGTAATAAATCATTCTGGTTTTGCGGACTAAAGAGTTTTAACGGCACTACAATTTTCACTTAATGCATTGTGCCTCATTCCTGCCAGGGGCTTGAGCATAAAAGCAGATTTCGGTTTAAGCCCTGTTTCTTTGTTCATACTCTTCCTGCTCTTTATTTGCGCTGAAAAAGGTGTTGTCATATCTTGCACACTGCACTGCTAATTTTCATTTCTTCTCTGTTTTAGTTATCAGTCTAAATCCCTATGATTTTAGTCTGGTTCTCGAAGCTCCGTTTCCAGCGCTCGCTCATGATCTCCTCCTCTGTGCTCAGCTCATATGGAGCATTTTAAAATATTTAACATGCATGAAATAGTGAAGGAGGTTTTTGTGTCACCTAGACTAGGCCGCACGAAGTCTAATGCTCCAAAATGGCAAATGTAAAATATAGCTGATGGACGTTCCCATTCAAGGCACGGATGTGCGAGCAACTCAAATAACAGTGTTTGTGTGAAATAGTCGAATATCTTGTAAATGTCTGGTTTTTGTGATAAGGTTTGACTGCCCAAAGGCTACATTCTTTTACATAATTTAGATTATTTGTTAGTTTGCAGTTCGTGTGATACAATTTTAATTGACTGACGGCTGAGGATAGTTAGTATTGCATCATCATTTTGCAGGGGACCGGCCTGCATGCAGGGAAGAGGTGACAGCTTGGTTTAGCAATAAATGAGGCAAAGGTTGAATGGGAAACCCCGGTTCCCAATGGAAACTCGAAATAGATTATGGGTTCGAATGCTTAGATGAGGTAAGAGTGGTAGCGGGATGTGCAAGACTATGAGGGACGGAAGTCAATTAAGTTTGGTTGCTGGAAAAGCAGAAATAAGGGGGGGGGAAGTCAGGTTCAGTTGCAGGCGAGGGATGAGGTAAAAACTGTTGTGGTTCACCACTGTGTGAGATTTGAGCTGTAGACCAGTTGATAAAACCGATCGGTCCTCCAGAAACAACCGTGACTATTCTACATGAATATAAAGATGGTTTTAGTCTTCACTAATGTAGTGTTTATAGATTGAGCTGTGCCTATAGGTGTGATGCCCCCTATAGGTAAAAAGTGGCTTATTTTGGTCTGATATCTGGGTTGAGTCACTACTAACAAAACAGCCTTGCGGTCCTGTTTTGGAAGTGTCCCGACGGTCGCATAAATAAAGATGTATTGTTATTGCTCACAGCCCTGGGGACATGGGACACCGGTATCCACTGCTATGCACATGACGGATTGCTGAAGTTATCTGAGCACCAAGAACTGGGGAAAAACACATTTTCACATCGGTTCAAGTATGACTGACACCATTTGGAAAAGCTGACAGTTTTTGGCTTTCACTTTCTGATTGAGTGCCAGGTTTCCTTCCACACCACACGCAGGTTTCCTGCCTCACAATCTTGTTATGGCTGCCAAAACTAAACTCCATGCAATGGAAATGATCTTGTATGAGGACAAGGGATCTTAGCAACCGATGAGTGGAAACCAGTCCCGATAATAGGTGTCTTGTCAGTGTCATCAACATTGAGGATATTAAATCAAGTTGCCCCCCCCTTTTTTTTCTCCTCCAATTGTACTTGGCCAATTACCCCACTCTTTCGAGGCGTCCCGATCTCTGCTCCACCCCCTCTGCTGATCCGGGGAGGGCTGCAGACTACCACATGCCTCCTCCGATACACGTGGAGTCGCCAGCAGCTTCTTTTCACGTGACAGTAAGGAGTTTCACCAGGGGGACGTAGTGCATAGGAGGATCTTGTTATTCCTCACAGCCCCCCCCCCCCCGAACAGATGCCCCGACCGACCAGAGGAGGTGCTAGTGCAGCGACCTGGACACATACCCACATCTGACTTCCCACCTGCAGACATGGCCAATTGTGCCTGTAGGGATGCCTGACCAAGGCGGAGGTAACACGGGGATTCGAACCGGCGATCCCCGTGTTGGTAGGCAACGGAATACACTGCCATGCCACCCGGACACCCCCAATCAGGATGTTTTAGTTTTAGTTCAGGCAGCAGACTACTGCGTTGTTGAGTCTCGGTCTCCTCAACAGAGACACAAAAATGAGACATTGACCTCTTGATCTGGTCTACAGTGAATCTGGGTGATGGATTTAGATTTCTTACGAGGCCTTCGACTAAATTGTTAATCCACGCAGTTGCTTCAACTCATTTTGGTGTATGTGGTCTGCAGCCTTCAGTGGTCATGTCATTGTCTTGTCTGCCCTTCTATGCTACTCTCACACTTTTCTGTGCAAGGTAAACTGTTCAGAGCTAAAGATATGAAAGGGAGACTATTCAGAGTATAAATGTAATAAAAACACAGGCCCAAACCAGACTTCATCATCGCAATCCACCAAGCATCAGATACTCAACAGCCCCACACCACATGTACCGCGAAACAAAATGTCAGTGATCCCCAAAATGTCATTCCTCATTTCTAACCTCGTCTTTTTTCTTCTTCTGCCATGCCTCTTCCTTGTGTGCTCGAGGTAAAAACTTTACCAGCGTTCTCCCCAGTTGTCTGTCCTCTGTCTGGGGTCTCCTCGTCGCTGATCCCGGTCTGAGCCTCTCAGACAGCAGCGCTGACACCCCTCAGAGGAGAGAGTCAGAGTCCGCTGAAGACATAATCAGAATCTGTCCAGGTCTGTCAGAGTAAGACAGGAACCCTGTCCTGTGACATTGTGTTCCCATCCATCATTGCTCGCTCCGGTCTCAGCCAGTGCTGCTGCTCACTCACACGAAACACCCAAGTGTGCACACACACGCACACCCACACACACACACACACACACACACACACACACACAGGTCTCTGCCACCTGACACGGAAACCTTTAAAACAAGGTTAAGCACGCACTAAAGTGTAGACAGTTAAATGACTCAGGAGCACCGTAGAGCCTCCCTAAACATCAGGAGCACACACACACACACACACACACACACACACACACACACACACACACACACACACACACACACACACACACACACACACACACACACACACACACACACACACACACACACACACAGAGTAGGAGGAAGCTCCTGTCCTACTTTCAGATCTGCCAGGAACCACCGCCTCTACCCTCCTCCTCTCTCCTGACAATGTCCCCAAACAACACATCTTTTTCCTGCACAGATAAAGGAGAACGGGTTGTGAACACACTCTCATCTGTTTTATACCCAGAGAGAGAGAGAGGAGGGCGAAGGGGGGGCACAGACAAAGCAGTCATTCTAGTAAAATGTTTCGGGTAATTTTGTTTGTGGGATCCAGGTTTGCCTCTGGAGTCAGTTCCAGGAGTTGGACGATGACTTATTTGGATATTTGTATCATGCTTATTATATAAGCCTTTGTTTTGTAACGGTGGTCATCACGTTTTGAGCTTTGCACAAAGCCCCAAAGCCGAATGACACATTTTCATTGTACTCAAAGTTTTTGTTTTGTTTTGTTTTGTTTTTTGCAGTGGGAGCAATTTGCTGCCATTGAATGTCATTGCAATTAAAAGGAACCAGTTATTTAAACCGACATGTTGTTAGCAGACAATTGGGTTTGAGACGGAGCCATCCTACACTCTACACACGACGGTGACTCAGTGTAAAGGAAGAGCAGGACAGAGCGGTCTGCCTTGCAAGGCTAGATAGAATAGATGGAGAAAAGGAATTTACCCATCTGACTCTACCCTGCCTGCCCACATGGTTTAATCATCCCTGAATGGACGGAAGCTCTAGCACTTCAAGAATTGGAGGATAAGGAAAATTAAATGTTGTCGCGTTATTCATGTGTGTGTGTGTGTGTGTGTGTGTGTGTGTGTGTGTCTGTGACAGAGATAGAAGAATGTCCAGATTATAGGTGACATCCAACAGTAAGCTGCCAAATGGCTTGTGTTCAAGAAAAGGCTAGTTAGTGTTTTCCGCTTTAAAAAAAAAAAGACAAGTTGAGTGCGACACAGTGTAGTTTGGTTGCATGAGAGCCCTAACAAAACTATTTCAGTTTATGTTCAGCTGCTTTCAACCCCTCTGCTTCTTCAGAATGTGTCAACCTTCCAACCGAGCGGCGACAGATTTACTAGGTGAGATGGATTTTGGGAAGATGAAAGCAGGGACGAACCAACACCATGCACTTAACATCTTTAGGCGACCATCGTCTTGTGCCTTTTATTTGTTTTTGTTTTTTTTATTCTTATCTCTATTTATAAACACATTTCTTACACAATTTCCCCACTGGGGATCATTTGAATATAATCAGTCAGTCCAAGGATGAACTTCTATTCATTTTTTATTAATGTTCAATGCATCCCGCCTTTTTTTTTTGCCCCCCCCCCCAATTATATTTGGCCAATTACCCCACTGTTCCGAGCTGTCCCGGTCACTGCTCCACCCCCTCTGCCAATCCGAGGAGGGCTGCAGACTACCACATGCCTCCTCCGATACATGTGGAGTCGCCAGCCCCTTCTTTTCACCTGACAGTGAGGTGCCCCCGTCTGACCAGAGGAGGCGCTAGTGCAGGTACCATGACACATACCCAGCTCTGGATTCCCACCTGCAGACACGGCCAATTGTGTCTGTAGGGACGCCCAACAAAGCCGGATGGGGATTCGAACCGGAGAGCCCCATGTTGGTAGGCAACGGAATAGACCACTACGCTACCTGGACGCCCCGTATCCAGCTTTTTGATATATTGGGTCTTAAAATGTTTCCTCCTCTACGGCGAGAGTCAATTTTACCTCTAAAAAAGTGCTCAGGCTCACCAACCAGGGATAGGGGCGAGCCAATGGGAAATATGGTGGAGAGGCAGCTATTCTTGGCGCAAATAGCCGCGGGAATAGCTGGCTACAAGATTAGCTGCAGTTCACATGGATGGGTTGTTAGGTAAATGCTGTGTAATTTATTTACTCGCTTCCACTTTTATCAGTCGTCCATGCAAAGAAAATTGCCGTGGACATTCATATGTCAAAGATGGAGAGAGATTGTCTGTGTATTCCTACAGTGTGTACACAATAATGCTGGTTCCCATTTAGGCCTACAAACCTGATTAGCCAGCACTATGCGACGAGATGAAGACATTTCTGCAATGCCCACTGCTCACTGAGTAACCCCTGCAGTTACCGCTCTCTGCTCCGCTCTGCCTCCCTCTCACTTGACAGCAACACCATCTGTCATTTGCTCTTTTTCCTCTTGGTGCTTGTTTGGCTGTTTTATGTGACAAAATTAATTTCTCTGTGCTCGGCGAGAGAATACATGCAGTACATGCGGCGCGTTTGGAATGGGGAGGACACTTTAGGATGGGGCGGGGATGAATAAATTTGTTTGTGTTTTGAGTTTTTTTGAGGGATAGGGTGGGAGTTGCACATGGTATACCATTAATGATGCCTAAAAATAACTTGAGGCCTCTAGAATAAACAATACACTATAAAGCCAAGTGTACTGGCTTCTCTATTTTGAAGAAAACTGACATTTCACTGAATAGTCTGCGTATTGATGAATTGCCCTGTTTTTTTGTGTTTTTTTGGGGGGGGGGGTTGACCAATCCAAATCTGTATCCAATCTCTCCTTGTGCTTTGTCCACCGCTGGCCTTGACATCTCCCTCTTCATCTTTATCATCAGCGATCAGCGCATAACAATAGGTTAGCATTTCACAGGCTGAGAAATAAAGATGCGCTTTCAAGGCATTGAATAATGCCCTCAAAATAGCTCTACTCTGTTCCTCTTTAGTTCACTGAGTTGGGCATGTTTGATGGGCCTCCTCCAGTTTTGCTCTTTACAACCCAAACGCCTCAAAATGCAAGAATATAATGCCAGTGCCTCAGGAACCCTTTACAGAAAAGTCTTAAAATCAATTTGATCCAGAAGATGAAATGCTGAAATTCACATTAAGGGTGCTACTTATATTCTCAGATGTCAGCACCAACACAACGGTTGTGTGTCTGTAGGAGACTTTCCCTTGACGTGTGTATTTTATTAACTGGTTATGATGTGCTATTGCAGATTTGAGAAAGATGTGAGCTGCTCATAAACACAGATGATGGAGCTTGTGCACATTGAAATGCAGTATACATAGTATATACTATATATATTTAATGGTTGAGAGATCAATTACTAGGCCAAGGGAGCTTTAGTAGCAGTAATCTGATGCTGTCTTTACACTGTTGGAAGATACTTTACCACTAATGTAATAATCTAACAAGCTGTATGGATTACATTTACACATGTCTGATTTTGGTGATGATCCGATCACCAGTGAAGCCAGATTTGATTTTATTTGACAGGGAAGTGGAATTACTACATGCCAATGTTAAGTAGATTGAAGACATTGTTGTGTGGCTGTATCTCAAGGGAAATAATCTGAGTAGCTTTTATTGCATCATTGTTTGTCATATTGTCATCTCTGGGGTTCTCTCAGGACTTGCTTTAATCACTTAAAACGCAGCTGTATAGATTGGTGGAGGAAGGGCGAGAGAGAATGGGCGAGGGAGAGAAAAGGAATTGCTGATTCTCAGGCATATTGTAGGCTGGGGATATAACAAACTAAGGAAGACAACATTAAACTAATTTAGAATGATGTGTCAAACCATATGAAGTCTCTCTTTATGGCTCCCCAAAGCAATCTGAAAAAAAAATAAAAAAAATAAAAGACTTTGGTTGAGATGTATGCCATTATAGTGTAATCCTTACCCTTTTATCTGATTTGAAGAACTACAGTGAGTGGGATGGTTGATTTTCCAGCTACCTCCCTCCCCTAAAGGCAAAGATTAAGAAACTCTGCATCCCTGTCCCTGAGCCGAGAGAAACTGTTATAGCTTGCTCCCTCTAGCAGACTTCGTTCATTTGTAATTAATGGCTTCAAACAATTTCGAGGATTGTCTTTATGCATGCTGAATAATCCAGGTAAGAAAATCACAGAAAGTTGAATCAGTTCATCTGGACACGTTTATTGACGTTTACTTCCTGTAATTTTGAGGATTGTACACACGATGAGGATGAGGACACATCAGATTTTAATGAAGTCAGATATTGAAGACTAGTGTGGAGCCTGAATACCAGAGTTGGGGGACTAGAGACAGACTTGAGTTTTTGAGGGCTTGAGACTTGCTTGACTAATATTGACAAGACTCGACTTGAATTTGACTTGCTATTCATGACTTCACCATACACCTTTTCCGATTTAGACTTGAGACAGATGATGGCGTATGAGTTTAAATACTTGGGGTCAACTGTCCAAAGTAATGGGGAGTGCAGAAGAGAGGTGAAGAAGAGAGTGCAGGCAGGGTGGAGTGGTTGGAGAAGAGTGTCAGGAGTGATGTGCCACAGAAGGGTACCAGCAAGAGTTAAAGGGAAGGTTTACAAGATGGTTGTGAGACCAGCTATGTTGTACGGTTTGGAGACAGTGGCACTGACGAAAAGACAGCAGGCAGAGCTGGAGGTGGCAGAGTTGAAGATGCTAAGATTTTCATTGGGAGTGATGAAGAAGGACAGGATTAGGAATGAGTATATTAGAGGGACCGCTCATGTTGGACAGTTTGGAGACAAAGCAAGAGAGGCAAGATTGAGATGGCTTGGGCATGTGTGGAGGAGAGATGCTGAGTATATTGGGAGAAGGATTCTGAATATGGAGCTGCCAGGGAAGAGGAAAAGAGGAAGGCCAAAGAGGAGGTTTATGGATGTGATGAGGGAGGACATGCAGGTAGGTGGCTGGTGTGACAGAGGAGGATGCAGAGGACAGGAAGAGATGGAAACGGATGATCCGCTGTGGCGCCCCCTAACGGGAGCAGTCGAAAGTAGTAGTAGTAGTACTTGAGACAGATGATTTGAAAGGACTTGACTTTTTTGTATTAATTGTAATGTTTACAGATATGCACAACGTTACAGCGATTAAGATTTACGACAGTGACGTACTGCCGTCATGTGCCGTCATACATTACGTGAGAACCCACGAAATCCGTTAGACAGTAGTTCACAGTACGGCTGTATGCGTTGAACCTGAGCTTCTCCAGTAAAGTCCCGCGTTTGTTTAATAGGTCGTCTGCCTATTTGTATTACGTACGAGAACATCACATTAATTATTCGAATTTTTCTAGATATCGAGACGTTACGTTTTGGTTTTGAGACATGATTGGGTGATTTCTAGTGCAATGCGCGCAAACCTGGCAACCCACTAGCAGAGGCTAACGTACGAGGCAGCTATAATGAGGGGGGCTAGTCCAAAGACAACAAAATTCAGACTCAAGTATTATTTTGCCGATGGCGGTAGAAAGAAGAGAAGGGCAGTATGCGGTGTCCGCAGCTCAAACGTCAGTGACATGACCACCACAACACCCAACTTCATCCCATACTACAAAACCCACAAAGAAAGGTACGTGAATGTGGCTTTTTAGCTAACTTACTGGCTGGTCAAGCGTTAGCTAGAAAGCTAACGTTAAGTTTAAGCTATGTTAGAGTTGGCTTCGAATTGATTGTGCGTTTTGTTGAGAAGAAATATCGTTAATGTAAAGATATTCGGGGGGCTGATTTGGGGGCCATATATCAAATTAAGCTATGCGGGCACGTGATAAGCGAGCCCAGCTGCGCGCAAAAGGCTGTGTGGTCACGGGTGTAACGCCAGACTCCTCGTGACACGCCATCGTTCCCCTTTCTCTGCTGTTTTATGCGCCTCTCTAACAAACCATTAACTTGAGTTGTGTGCCCGCGCTGTTACAATCACTTTGCCGCCAGTGCTGTTAAAGCTGTAACCAAAAAACAAAAACAAAACAAAAAACACTTGAGTAGATTTAAGACATTATTGTGTGGCTGTATTTCAGGGGAAAGAATTTGAGTATCTCTTGTTGCATCATTGTTTGTCTTATTATCATTGTCACATTATCATCTCTGGGGTTTTCTCAGCACTGGCTTTAAGCACTTTAAACGCAGCTGTGTAGATCGGTGGAGGAAAGGGGAAGAGAGCGAGTGAGGGAGAAAAAAGGAATAGCTGATTCTCAAGGTATCGTAGGCTGGGGATTTCACAAACTAGGGGAGATTTCGCTTGTTTAGAGAGAGAGGCTCCAATGCAAAACAACATTAAACTAATTTAGAATGATGTGCCAAACCATATTAAGTCAAGTCAATTTTATTTGTGTAGCCATATCGTTGTGGCTCCCGAAAGCAATCTGGAAAGAATTGTCACGAAAAAAGAAAAAAAAAGATTTTGGTAAAGATGTATTGCAATTATAGCGTATTCCTCGACCTTTTATCTGATTTGAAGAACTACAGTGAATGGTGTTTCAGTAGGCTATCTTATAAAGAATGACACACACACGAGTTGCTCAGTGCAGCCAAGTATATTCAAAGTGATGTAACATGTTCCTGAGCGCGGGTCATGTGTATCTAAGGTAAACTAGTGGATAGCCGATGGCATCGATCTATCTAGACCCGTAACATCCTCCTTTTCCAAGTATAAACACATACACTACCGTTCAAAAGTTTGGGATCACATTGAAATGTCCATATTTTTGAAGGAAAAGCACTGTATTTTTCAATGAAGATAACTTTAAACTAGTCTTAACTTTAAAGAAATACACTCTATACATTGCTAATGTGGTAAATGACTATTCTAGCTGCAAATGTCTGGTTTTTGGTGCAATATCTACATAGGTGTATAGAGGCCCATTTCAAGCAACTATCACTCCAGTGTTCTAATGGTACAATGTGTTTGCTCATTGGCTCAGAAGGCTAAGTGATGATTAGAAAACCCTTGTGCAATCATGTTCACACATCTGAAAACAGTTTAGCTCGTTACAGAAGCTACAAAACTGACCTTCCTTTGAGCAGATTGAGTTTCTGGAGCATCACATTTGTGGGGTCAATTAAACGCTCAAAATGGCCAGAAAAAGAGAACTTTCATCTGAAACTCGACAGTCTATTCTTGTTCTTAGAAATGAAGGCTATTCCATGCGAGAAATTGCTAAGAAATTGAAGATTTCCTACACCGGTGTGTACTACTCCCTTCAGAGGACAGCACAAACAGGCTCTAACCAGAGTAGAAAAAGAAGTGGGAGGCCGCGTTGCACAACTGAGCAAGAAGATAAGTACATTAGAGTCTCTAGTTTGAGAAACAGACGCCTCACAGGTCCCCAACTGGCATCTTCATTAAATAGTACCCGCAAAACACCAGTGTCAACATCTACAGTGAAGAGGCGGCTGCGGGATTCTGGGCTTCAGGGCAGAGTGGCAAAGAAAAAGCCATATCTGAGACTGACCAATAAAAGAAAAAGATTAAGATGGGCAAAAGAACACAGACATTGGACAGAGGAAGACTGGAAAAAAGTGTTGTGGACGGATGAATCCAAGTTTGAGGTGTTTGGATCACAAAGAAGAACGTTTGTGAGACGCAGAACAAATGAAAAGATGCTGGAAGAATGCCTGACGCCATCTGTTAAGCATGGTGGAGGTAATGTGATGGTCTGGGGTTGCTTTGGTGCTGGTAAGGTGGGAGATTTGTACAGGGTAAAAGGGATTCTGAATAAGGAAGGCTATCACTCCATTTTGCAACGCCATGCCATACCCAGTGGACAGCGCTTGATTGGAGCCAATTTCATCCTACAACAGGACAATGACCCTAAACACACCTCCAAATTTTGCAAGAACTATTTAGAGCAGAAGCAGGCAGCTGGTATTCTATCGGTAATGGAGTGGCCAGCGCAGTCACCAGATCTGAACCCCATTGAGCTGTTGTGGGAGCAGCTTGACCGTATGGTACGCAAGAAGTGCCCATCCAACCAATCCAACTTGTGGGAGCTGCTTCTGGAAGCGTGGGGTGCAATTTCTCCAGATTACCTCAACAAATTAACAGCTAGAATGCCAAAGGTCTGCAATGCTGTAATTGCTGCAAATGGAGGATTCTTTGACGAAAGCAAAGTTTGATGTAAAAAAAATCTTATTTCAAATACAAATCATTATTTCTAACCTTGTCAATGTCTTGACTCTATTTTCTATTCATTTCACAACATATGGTGGTGAATAAGTGTGACTTTTCATGGAAAACACAAAATTGTTTGGGTGATCCCAAACTTTTGAACGGTAGTGTACACATGAAGTTAGTGCAAAATAAAATTACTTTCATATACGAACAACCAATAACAGTGCAACAGCAGTAAATCTCTTCATATCCCATACCAGTGTAATAACCACAGTAGCGTATGATAACATTTCTCCTCTTTTCCCCCTCTCTCCCACATAGCAACCATCAACATTATTCAGATTACATAGTGAGTTTCAGTGGAGGTTTAGACAGCCGTCCAACCCTTGTGTAAGTGTGTCCATCCGAACGCGGAGCGCCAACAGGAGTAGATGGCGCCTTGGGCATGGACCTGATGGGGCTCGGCTCGAACACAGCCTGAGGGGTCTCAATGACAGTTTCTGTAGCTGGATCCCCGTCCGGTGTGTGTGCCGCAGCGGGTTCAACAGGATCGTGCGCGGCTCGTGCAGCTGGCTCAGCCACTCTGAGATCGATCCTGTTACGACGGTACAGGGAGCCATCAATGTCCACAAGATAAGACCTCGGCGCAACCCTGCGGAGACAAGTTCCGACTCTCCAGCGGCCAGTGTTATCACCTGGCAGGGGCTTCATCCGTACGACTTCCCCAATTTCAAGTGCCGGCAATTCATGGGCAGATCTGTCATAGAAGGATTTGGCGAGTTGCTTCCTGTGGCGCAGCTTTTCAGTGACGCCCACGACAACAGCTGGTTCCAGGAGCTTGCTTGCCGCCGGGATGGACGTCTTCAACCGGCGGGACATGAGGCGTTGTGCTGGGCTGCTGCCCATGTTTTCCGTAGGTGTATTCCTCCAGTGAAGCACGGCTTTCCAGGGGTCTTCACCATCATGCGCGGCCTTACGCAGAAGATTTTTTACAATCTTCACGGCCGACTCGGCCTTGCCATTCGCTTTCGGGTGTCTGGGAGAGGAGGTCACGTGCTCAAATTCCCACTCAGAAGCGAACCGTGTGAACTGAGCTGTGAACTGAGGGCCGTTGTCTGTAATAACCTTCTCTGGCTGACCATGTCGGGCGAACTGTGCCTTACATCGCTTGATGACTGTCTCTGCAGACATGTCGGGTAGAAGCTCAATCTCCCAAAAATCGGAATAGTGGTCGACTATTAGGAGATAGTCTTTCTGTCTGAAGCTGAATAGGTCCATGCTCAAGACCTGCCATGGCCTGGTTGGTACTTCGTGAGAGAGCATGGTCTCCTTTTGCTGATTGTGGGCGTACACATTGCAGGTCGAGCAGCTGCTTACAAAGTCCTTTATCTCTGACTGCATGTTGGGCCAGTACAATGTCTCTTGAGCGTGTCGGTAGCATGCATCACCCCCTATGTGACTTGAATGTATGCGCGTCAACATTTCTGGGCGGAGTGACTTTGGGATGATGAATTTTTGCCCCCGGAACAGAACTCCGTTCTGCACACTGATTTCATCCCTGAAGGGCCAGTACTCCCTAGCAATGAGGGGCGCTTCCTCCTTTACATCTGGCCAGCCCACGAGAACAGTGTTCTTCAGTGCCTGTAAGCATTCATCTCTGTCGGTGTGTCGTCTGATCTGTTCCAGCCGCTGGTTAGTCACATTCAGGTACTCTGCCTGGTTCACGTGCTGTATGTCTTCCTGCTCTTGTTGCAGAGAGCAGATAGCGTGTCGCTGATATGCAGTCCCTCTGCCGGAGCATCCAGCCGTAGCTCTGCTGAGCGTGTCGCTTATGAACATCTCTGGGCCTGGTTTGTAGATTACCCTCAGGTCGTAGTTCTGCAGAGTCATGAGCATGCTCTGGAGTCTCTTGGGCGCATTGAGAAGTGGCTTGCTGAAAATAGAGATCAGAGGCTTATGGTCCGTCTCTGCTGTGATTGGGTCGCGGCCATATAGGTAATGGTGAAACCTCTGGCAGGCGAAGACGATACTGAGACACTCCTTCTCAATTTGTGCATAGTTTTTTTCGGTGGGGGTAAGAGCCCTCGAGGCAAATGCAATGGGCTGACCTTCCTGCATGAGACAACAACCGAGACCGCTCTGGCTGGCGTCGCTCTGGATTGCGATTGGCTTAGTTACATCATAGTAGCGCAGGACGGGCATGGCTGTCGCCAGTGCCTTAAGCTCATGAACCGCCGCCTCGTGCTTAGGCAGCCAGTGCCAGGGTGTGTCCTTGTCCAACAGGCGTCGCAACGGCTCGCAGACAGTAGATAGATGAGGCATGAACTTGGCTAAATAGTTAGCGAAGCCAATGAGACGCTGCACGCCCTTGGCATCTGTTGGGTTCGGCATGTCAATAATGGCTCTCACCTTCTCTGGATCGGGCTTCAGTCCAGCAGATGAGAGAATGTGGCCATGAAACTGCACCTCAGCCACCTTGAACTGCAACTTCTTCAGGCCGAGGCGAAGCTTGACCTCGCGGCAGCGTTCCATCAACGCCGCAAGCTTGACGTCGTGGTCGTCCCCAGCCTCCTTGTCTGTGTCCCCGCAGCCGACGACCAGGATATCGTCTGCAATGGGCTCAACGCCCTTCAGACCGGCGAGGAGCTCGTGCTGCTTGCGCTGATATACCTCGGGCGCCACCGATACTCCAAATGGTAGCTTGAGCCACCGCTTCCTCCCCCAGGGGGTCCAGAACGTGGTCATGAGGCTACTCTCATAGTCCAGTTTGCATTGCAGGAATGCATCCCGAGCGTCCACTAACGTGAAGACTCTGGCCTTGGGCAATTTATACAAAATGTCCTCCAAGGTAGGCATGATGTAGTGAGAGCGCTTTAGGGCTTTGTTCAATGGTTTAGGGTCAATGCATATTCTCAGCTTCTCCGGTTTTTTAACAATCACCATGTTGCTGATCCAATCTGTAGGATCTGTGACAGGCGCAAGGTGGCCGTCAGCCTCGTACTTGTCCAGCTGGGCTTTGACTGCTGCTTTCATTGCGATTGGGACATTGCGAGGGGCACTCTGTACTGCAGCAACACTAGGATCAAGGTCAAAATGGACCTCCCCAGGCACGGATTCCACAGGGGAGTTGAACACGTCACTGTATCTGTTGATAAGCTGTTCTTTAGTTAGGGCTCCTGGTTGTGTGTGTTCCATTTTGAGCACATCCTCTGGAATTGTGAAATGCATGAGCCCTAAGCGTTCACAGGTGGAGCCTGACAGAAGAGGATGTTGGCTGGTCCTCACTATTTCGAATGAGAGCTTGTGTGTTTGGCCTCTCACAGTACAGTCAGTCTCAAAGGTGCCCATAGAGCTCAGTGTTTCCCCCGAATACAGCTTCAGTCTGGTGTCACTCGGGCGGAGAGGTGTGTTTGGGGCCAGTCTTTTCTTGTCTTGAAAGCCCATTACATTGCAGGTGGCTCCAGAGTCCAGCTGACATTGTTGTGGCTTGTCGTGGAGTTTCAGAGTCACAAACCACTTCTTTCCTTTGGTGTGCACTGCGCCGATTGACTCAAACATGTACAGATCATCTGCATCATTACTATGCTCTGGGGGTTCTTCTGTGTATTCCACACAGTTTACCTTGCCCTCAGCATGCCCCTTTTTGCTCTTTAAGCACACTTTAGAAAAGTGATTAAGTGTCCCACATGACCTACATTGTTTCCCGAAGGCCGGGCAATGCTCTCTGCCCCTTGAATGCGAGCTGCCACAATATTTGCAATTGCCTGCATCTCCTGCTGTTCTGGGTGGATTGCTCTGTTTCCATTGGTTTTGTCTGTGTTGCCTAGCAACGGCATGCACTGCCTCCGGCTGCGGTGTTGTTGCAAACTTCATTGCTCTCATACGGATGTCAGTTTGCTCTGCTGCGCGACACATGTCAATAGCTGTGACCATGTTCAAATCCTTCTCTCTCAACAGCCTGCGCCTAACGGCCTCGCTTGCAACTCCCAGGACTATCTTATCACGGATCATTTCATCTTTCAACTGTCCATACTCACATGTTGCTGCCCTCTCTCTCAGTCTCGTCACAAAGGTATCAAACGATTCTCCTTCCTCTTGCTTGCAACTCCCGAAAATGTACCTCTCGTATATTGTGTTTTTTGCTGGCTTGAAGTATTTCCCCAACTCTCTCAGTATGGCGTCAGGATCCCCTTGATCATCTTCTGAGAGGTTCAGATTGTGGCGGTAAATATGCCTGCATTCACTTCCCATCACACTTCTTAGAGTAGCCGCTTGTATTTTCTTGTCCTTGCCAAGTATGCCCGTGACGAGGACGTAGTCTTCATATTCGGCCCGAAAAATGTCCCAATTGACACTCCAATCGCCTGTGAAGCTCATCGGGGACGGTGGTGGAATATTCACGTTAGCTGCCATTGTATGTGATGCTATCGGCGCCGGTAATGCTAGCGTTAGCTCCTCTGTGACAACGTCTTCAGCAGAAGTACTTTGCTCTGAATCGGAATCCTCCGACATGTGACCTACTCAGGCCTACAAACTTAAACATGCGAGCTAGTAAAATAAGAAATAAGTTCTCCGACTTCTGGCACCATGTTTCAGTAGGCTATCTTATAAAGAATGACACACACACGAGTTGCTCAGTGCAGCCAAGTATATTCAAAGTGATGTAACATGTTCCTGAGCGCGGGTCATGTGTATCTAAGATAAACTAGTGGATAGCCGATGGCATCGATCTATCTAGACCCGTAACAAATGGGATGGTTGATTTTCCAGCTACCTCCCCCTAAAGGCAAAGACTAAGAAACTGCATCCCTGTCCCTGAGCTGAGAGAAACTGTTATAGCTCGCTACCTCCAGCAGACTTCGGTAATAAACCATTAATATGAATTGTGTGCCCGCTCTGTTACAATCCCCTTGCTGCCAGTGTTTTTAAAGCTGTTCAAAGCAACAACAAAAACAACAACAACAAAACATCCACTCAAGACCTAGCTTATGCTTTTTATGTATCGTGTTCGCTGTCATGTTAGAAGCGATCCCAAATGGCTTCCCCGTTCACAAGGAAACTATCTGTAAACGAAGGAAGGGTCATTACATCACTGTGTAGCGCATGAATGTATATTGGTGCCACACTTAGCCCACTGCTTCATCTCTCCCCTATCAGTTTCACAGGCAACCGGTGATTGAGGCAGCTGTATTTTGGTGTTTTGTTATTTAGCTTATGTTTCATGTGTTTTCAAGGTACATTTCATTTGATTTGTATGTTAATTCATTAATTTAAATTACATTGTTATGATAGATTTACAAGGGACTGGAGCTTCTTATGCATATGTGATTGAGGTTAGCAACAGACTAACGTTAGTAAGTTAGCTAAAGTGTGATGATACCCTAACTAAATTAACTCTGAGGCTGTTAGCTAACTTTATGTAATGTAATCTTCAGTTTTTGGTATGGTGGCCAGGCATGAAGTTTTTATATACTTGTTTCTATTTTATACGCTATCCAGTTGTAGTTGGCTTTGATGCAATACTCTTGTTTACAGAAACAGTTAAGTAGGAAAACAATGACACAGTGTCATATGAGTTAATAGGCCAAGGAGAGATGATGTGACCCTCCTGAAAGGGAGCCAGGGCAAGAGGCTTAACATTGTGATGTACATTTTTTGTGTCGTACTTCTGTTTTCACTTTAGAGCCCTTTAGGGCTATAGGGGTATATTATAATTTCAGAGCCCCACTTTCCATTGTTGTTCAATTAGGAAGCTCAGTACTGATTGCCACAAAAGGTCAAATATCAGTAAGATTTATAAGGTGTAAGCAGGCTGCAACAGTTTTTGTTAATATTGAAAATAAAACCCAACATTTCATGACCACTGCCTTTTAACTGATTTAAATGTGGAAACTAGGGTAGAGCATCAGAATTTCACGTGACTTGATTTGTGAGTTACTTGACCTGAGCAATTATTTGATTTGTCTTGCTTGACTTATAGCAGGGACTTGACTTGTTTGATTCTCACCACAGTAACTTGGGCCTTGCTTGAGACTTGAAGGTTAAGACTTGAGACTTGCTTGTGACTTGCACATACATGCATGACTTACTCCTATCGCTGCTGAATACATCGCAGAAGAGCTAAGCAATGATGTGAGTCGGCAGCTGTGGATCCTGCTGGAGAAGAACAAGAAACCCCGATAGGGCCACTTTGGGAGAATGACGACTGGTTGTACATCTGTGTGGAAACTGTGTTGTAATGCCAAATGAGATAGAAAGTGTTTGTTGCAATGAATGGAACCGCGCACAATTAATTTGTTCATCAGTGGAGCAAGAAATGGAAGAGGGGGGGGCTAAATTTGCATAACCACACCTTGGTTTTCAAGCCCACTTATTTAGGGATGTTTTGAAGACATTTTTTGCTGATCCCCAAAATCAACTGGCGCCAGTGAAAAAGACCCGCGAGACTGGGAGAACTGTAAACAGTTAAGTGTCGCTAACTAAGCTACTACCATTTTGTTAGCGTAACAATTTCCTTTTCCCAAATAGGTAAACAATAGTGGCGAAATTTCCTGTATTGTGTTGAAGGCAAATGGAGTGACGGAAATGTGTTCAAGACTAGCTGAATATAAGCGGCAATGTTTTTGAGCAGCTTGCAACCTATTGTAGTGTTCAGTGCGATTGAAAAAACACACTTCAAAACTTAGAATTGAGGATTGCTTATTCACGGCTGTTGTTGGCGATGGCCACACCGTACACACGACCATTAAGCCTGACTCATTAAGGTCGTCTCTCTCAAAAGCCCGACCCACTAACCCTTGACCCAGCAACAGTAACCCTCCCCCCCCAGAACTACTAAATATCCCCCCCAACTATGTTCAACTAACACCTATACCCCCCTGGTGAACCTGAACACACTACACTATTATCATTAATTCACTGCAACTTCTTGAAGCGGACCCTGCCCAGCTCTGCGTTTGAGTGACAGCCTGCTTAAGGCCTGCCCATTTGTAGTCTTTTGTTAAACCAGGAAGCTAGAGCGTGCCAGTCTGTTTCAGGGTGATATCTCTGGACTGAGTTTAGGCAATGAGACAGTTGTGGTTGCATTTTGTTGTGAGGTAGGCAGCATTGGAGCATCCATTTAAAATAACCCCTCTTGTTTTCCACCAGAGTGCCATTTCATATCTTTCATAATGTCAGGAAGAAGAGCAACTCAGCAGCTAAAGGGCAGCCATTAACTGCAATTATTTTGTGGATCCACCCCCCAATTGTATCCAACCAATTACCCCACTCTTCCAAGCCGTCCTGGTCACTGCTCCACCCCCTCTGTCAATCCGGGGATGGCTGCAGACTACCACATGCCTCCTGCGATACATGTGGAGTCACCAGCTGCTTCTTTTCACCTGACAGTGAGGAGTTTCACCAGTGGGATGTAGTGCGCAGAGCCCTAGAAAGAGAGAGTTGCGTCAATGAGGGCTCAGAACGCGAGAGGGTCACATGATTCATGTAGCCGCCGAATAGTTCCAACAAAGCTTGGCGGGTCATTTAAATGAACTGCTTAGCCGCGATTTCTGGTAACTACTAACCAATATTTTCAGATTTTTACATTTATATATAGATATAGATATATTCCAACGTGACACACATTCTATGCGCACTGTTTGGAACTATCCGGGGCTCCCATGATCCACCATTGCTGTGGCCCATTGACGTCTACGGAGTTGACGTAACTCTCTCTTTCTAGGGCTTTGGTAGCGCGTGAGAGGATCACGCTATTCTTCCCAGTCCCCCCCCCCCCGAACAGGTGCCCCGACCGACCAGAGGCGACGCTAGTGCAGCAACCAGGAAACATACCCACATCCGGCTTCCCACCCGCAGACACGGCCAATTGTGTCTGTTGGGATGCCCGACCAAGCTGGAGGTAATACGGGGATTCGAACTGGTGATCCCCTTGTTGGTAGCTAACAGAATAGACCACCACGCCACCCGAATGCCCCAATACTGCATTATACTTTTAACAATGTTTTTAACAATGATTTATTAGCAATTTACAGCTCCTGAAAACATTAGTTTACCGTTGGTTTAGTCCAAACCTAGTGACAGAAGCAAATCAACGAATGGGCATTGAATTCTCATGGACGAGAGGTTTAATTATGACATCAAGTTGTCAATATTTTTAATGATTTATACGATCACATTCTGTATGTCAACCTACCATAGCTGCAGCAGTCACAATGATTTCAGTGCATGTTGTAGTACAGCAGCGGGCTGTGCATTTTGGACGTAGGCCTTCAGGGATGTCCTTTGGCTCAGAAAACAACTTCACATTAAGCACAGATCACATAACATAGCCATTCCACATAACCGTTCATATTTTAACCATAACATTTTCAGATGCAGCAAGTTAAAATAAACTTTTGTGCATAATGGTTTTGCATAATCACATAATCATTACTGATGATATTATTTTAACTTGCTACGTCAACTTAATACGTAACAACTAAGCTTAGTTTGGACTTAAGGTGCTCACATAGTCTGGAGTTGAAGGGTAAATACCTGCCCATATATGTGGACAGACAGTCCACAGTCCTCTGCCTTTCATACCAAAAAGCTTACATTTTCCACAGTTGTTTCCAGTCATATATTGTGTGACACCAGGTGCGGTACGCTTGTGGGCAAGAAGACAGAAAATTAGCGTTATGCACAGATGTTTGCTGTTACCTCAATTTGAGCTGTGTTGAACATACTGGACGTCCATCTGTGTACATTGTGTCTGGATTAGGAATTGCACAGCTGGTACAGTTTATCTCAGGCACACCCAAAGAAAGACAAAAGCAATGGTGATATAGATTAAATTTAAAACCATGTAAAAAATATTAATGCAACAAAAGGAGAGCGCATCATGATTTATTATACAAACTCTCTGGGTAGGCAAGGCAGATCTGTAGGTGAGCCTGGCCCCCTGAGGGCTGCTGATAGCACCAGGTATTTTTTTAGTTATGTGTTTTACTGGTGTTTTAGAACAAGGACAAAAGTACAAAACAAACACAATGAATTGTCGCTGTGTTTGTCTGTCTGTGTCTATCTCTCTCACATACGTAAACACACATACACACACACGTACTGTCTCTCAATGTCATTTTCCCTCTAAATATGAAACAATCCGTAAGTCAGAGTTTAAAGTGGAAGAAGGGATATTTGGAGACAGAGTTGAATCACAATGAATCATCCATGATATAATTTTACTATTTACATTTTAGGCATTTAGCCAATTCCCAGTGTACTTAAATAGAGTACTACAGTAAATAAGCTATGGACTATGACGTTCGCGGATGACATTCTGATCTGTAGTGAGAGTAGGAAGCAGATGAAGGAGAGCCTGGAGAGGTGGAGGTATGCACTGGCGAGAAGAGGAATGAAAGTCAGTAGGAGCAAGACGGAATACCTATGTGTGAATGAGAGGGAGGACAGTGGAATGGTGAGGATGCAAGGAGTAGAGGTGACGAAGGCGTATGAGTTTAAATACTTGGGGTCAGCTGTTCAAAGTAACAGGGAGTGTGGAGGAAAGGTGAAGAAGAGAATGCAGGCAGGGTGGAGTGGGTGGAGAAGAGTGTCAGGAGTGATTTGTGATAGAAGGGTACCAGCAAGAGTTAAAGGGAAGGTTTACAAGATGGTTGTGAGACCAGCTATGTTATATGGTTTGGAGATGGTGGCACTGACGAAAAGACAGGAGGCGGAATTGGAGGTGGCAGAGTTGAAGATGCTAAGATTTTCGTTGGGAGTGACGAAGAAGGACAGGATTAGGAATTATTATATTAGAGGGACCGCTCAAATTGGACAGTTTGGAGACAAAGCAAGAGAGGCAAGATTGAGATGGCTTGGACATGTGTGGAGGAGAGATGCTGGGTATACTGGGAGAAGGATACTCAATATGGAGCTGCCAGGAAAGAGGAAAAGAGGACGGCCAAAGAGGAGGTTTATGGATGTGGTGAGGGAAGACATGCCGGTGGCTGGTGTGACAGAGGAAGACGCAGGGGACAGGAAGAAATGGAAATGGATGATCCGTTGTGGCGACCCCTAACGGGAGCAGTCAAAAGTAGTAGTAGTAGAAGTAGTAATAGTACTAGTAAAATTTCAAGCATCTAAGAGAAAGATATGTGGGGGTAAGAGCCACAGTGCGATGACAACAGATGCTAGAGTATTTCTGTAATGCTACAGTTATTGTATTAAATAGAGAAGAGCCAATAACAAGAGAAGTTGAAATGTTTACCCGCTTGAATTTTCAGCTTCACACTGCAACAGCATATGAACACGAGCACAGGAGAAAGAATTGAGGGGACAGACATACCTACATGTGAATCAAAGGTGGTCAAGGAAGGTGGAAACAGTACTCCATGTCTTTCACTATCCCCAGTAATTCATTATAATATGCATGCTTTCCATTATTATCTACTTTTCCATAATGGTTGAATTGAGAGAGGTGAAATGAGAGAACTGATTAAACACAACAGATTAAATAATTTCATAGTTTATCTCAACATTAGTTCCTTTGGATTCAGCCTGTTTGCCTGAGTGCCACCTCACCATGAATCCAGACATGTTATGGACATCACCACTGTGTTGGAGTTTCATGTTACTGAACACGGTATTGGTTGGTTGCACCCAATCATGGCAGAAAACAGATGTAAGCATTTTACACATAAGATGTTTGACCTCCTGAGGTGGCTGGTGAGGTTGAAGGCGTTGTGTTGAGCTTACTGATTCATGTGAGCTTTCACAATATGAAATACTTTCTGCCCACAGTTTAACTGGCTGATTACATATGATGTATAGTGGTGTGAAAAATAACAACGGAAATTTATGTATCTTACTCTTGTGGATACAGTCAAGATACACATACATACACACACACACACACACACGCGCGCGCTCACAATTATACATACACAAACAGTCAATTATGGAGGCAACACTATGGCTAAAATGTGCAGCGTTCATATCTCATCTTACTGTGGTTTATAGTCCATTGTCTGCCACACATCCTGGGTTGTGTGTGTGTGTGTGTGTGTGTGGGAGGGGGGGTAGAGGTCAGATGTCAGTGAGGTGAGAGGATTGTAGAAACACATTAATTTACGTTATGCAGTTTTTATGGGGAGTTTGGGATGTCTGTTGGTTTTGCATGTGCCTGCGGACAAAAGCGTTTAGCAGTACAACTTCCTCCCACATAATCGTTGCCTCTTGTCGCAGAGATCTTCGTTAATCCTCCGGTAGCCTGAGCTTTTGTTTTGAAGAGACGAGTGAGAGATGTAGTGGTGGTTCAGCGAAACAGGTGTTTGCAAGATTTGCAGTGATGAGGTTATGTAGTGTACCTTTATTTGGGGCTGTGTGTCCTGTCTGTGTGCTATACATGGTTAAGTCAGATTTTGCAGGCTGCCCAACCCAGAGACAAGCTTTCGGAATCATTATATGGCAATATTGCAATTGAGATACATAATTAATAAGTGAAAAACTCCTTTTAGCAGCTTTTAATTGTTGGGATTTATCTGTCTGGTTACGAACAGAAATTGCTGTGGGAGGGAGGGGACTTTGAGGCTCAGAGCTCGATGATCCGCTCACCAGAGCCAAAGACAGTCGCCAATCTTTGCCAGTTGACGGAGAACTGACGCATGATGTAAAGTCAGCTGCAAAGGCGTTTGACTTTTTCCTGTATAGGGGATTTTCAAAGAGAACATAAGGACATGATGGGTAATCTTCTCAAACACAGTCAAGCTTAATCAGGCCTGTCTGTGAGAACAGTATACAACTAGGCTGACAATTTTCCATCAACCATTATTTTTCAGAGACAGGCGCTCACCTAGGGCATTGAAACGACTGTGTCTAGATATTATTTGGACTCTGTATATAGCCGCTTTTTAATTCACCACATCTGACTTAGTTTATGTTTTATGTTTCTCGCAAGGAAGGTAATTTGTGCAACAGTAGCAGAGTTGAAAAATGTACCCACTGGCACTAGAATGGAAAAATGTTTTTTAAAGATTATCTGCAGGCTAAACCTGGAAATTGAAAGGCTTTTATTGCATGCAAGTTTAGAAAATCTAAAAATTGGATGACATTAATTAATATTTATGACATGAACACATAGCATTTACCCCATCAGTCCTGTTTTTCACATTTTTTTGGAGGTCTGCGGCTTGGATAGACGCAGAGTACAGCTTTACTTCAAGTTCATTTTTCATTATGTTTTATGTCCGGAGGAGCTAACTTGAGAGTTTCTCCTCTCTGCAGTTTTTCCAGTGTTCAATCAAGTAATAGCTGAGAGGATGCTGTGATTAAGCAGCACTGCCTTTATAGCTACTCACTGGAGGCTAAAATACATTAGTTCATTACACATATTTTATTTCAATGGAGGTCTCTGTCTGATCACAAACCTCCCCCAACTATTGTGTAAAGTTTGATTGTATGATCTACCGGCAGACAGAGTGCCCAGGTCCAGTAATGCCAAGCTTGCTGTGGTTGTCCAAGAGCGCAGACTAATCAGTAGCTTAGGCTCACATAGGGCAACTCGTAAAATGAGGTCACTTCCACAAAACCCCGGAGGAGAAGAAACGACCTGTATTAGAAAAGCTGTTGCTGCTGAATTTGGGCTACTCTCATTAAGGGACTTAGTACCACCTACTGGTACAAACGTGAATTGGACTCAAGTCAAGACTCCAAGGAGTTTGTAAGAAAGTGGAGGCTGAGACAGAAATCAGCAAAGGCTTTACACCTTTGCCTTCCATTAATGTTAAACCCAGACAACTTTAAATACTGTACCACTGTCTTCAGTCTCCCTAATCTGTCCCCAGCATCGACCGACACCACCCTTATACTGTAATGTTGAAAGATTGAGCATACATCCTGTTATGGATATTATTTACACATGATGTTTACTTATTCTTTATAGATCACATTTAATAACACTAATCAGTGTAAAGGTATATGGCATCAGGTGCTGTTTTATGAAATGCTATTGTCCTTTCTTGTAAAGTTCAAGTTCAACTTTATTGTCGTGTGTATTAGAATACAATGAAATTCTTGTGCTCTGCCTCTCCGCCTTAACACAAAGGACACAAGGCCACGCCACTACCCCCCCCCCCCCGCAAAAAAATAACATCAACATGAACACAATGAATTCATACATTATATACACAATACATGATACATATACATGATAACGCAAAACTATATGGGTGCGTCAGCTGTTTAGCAGCCTGACTGCCTGTGGAAAGAAACTATTACTGTGATGGGTGGTGTGTGATTTGATGCTCTGGTAACGTTTTTTTAGATGGAGTCATTTGCCTAGCGACCCTTGCACAGGACTCCATAACCAAATAAACTGTAAGGTCAGGAAGAAGATGACAATGCATTATATGTAGCATATTGGAATTACATATACTTCGTGACAGTGTGTGTGTCTGTGTGTTGGTGTGTCTTGGTTTACAAAATTTTTTTTTTGCATGTCATTTTTAACTGTTTTATCCTGTTCTGTGAAGCACTTTATAACCATGTTTCGAAAAGTTCTATAGAAATTTATTATTATTGTTATTATTACCCCACATGCTTCTGAAAACAAATCATCTCTATTTATTTCTAGTTGATTGTTGTTAGCTTAATCCTTAGGTCTTCTTTGGTACCTCTTTTGAAATCCAGTCCATCAAAACAGGGTTATCTGCTCAGCTCATCCTCCTCTCCTTTGATTGGCTGAAAATCAAATGAATTACACACCTCTTGATTAGTGTGTGCGGTGTGTACTGGGGGAGTATTGTATTGTGTGTGTGTGTGTGTGTGTTTGTGTGTTTGTAAGATAGTGAAGAGAGAGCTCAGAGGTCAGTCAGGTGAGTGGGTTGAGGAAACACATCTTGTATCTCATTTACATTAAATTAGCATGATTTATGTTTTCAATCACAGACTGAAATGGAGCGAGCATAGAAGAGAAATAGAAACACAGTGCTGGGAGATTTTTAGGGATTTATTCTTGTTTTAATCACTCTAGGTATGATAAAGCACATGTATAGAATAGATATAATGTTATAATATGCATATTATAATGTAAACACACACATTTTTGTGGTTGTGGAGTTTATTATAGGACTTCTGCTGGCTGACAGTTTGTTTGGTCCCATGCTACTGGTCTGTTGGCACTAAAACGAACGAGCTTTCTCATTCAAATCAGTTTGGCGTGATGCTCAGCCTAATCCCACATTTTGGACCCGATCTTGAGGAGGTGGCATCCGGGCTCAGGCTGCTACTTCACTGATTGTGTTTCGTCACCAGTGTAATTAATGCGCCAATATAGCAACCTTATTTGAGCCCCGTGCTATACATTTTGGTACAGTCAGAGATGCATGAGCAGAATTATGGTTGTGCTTGTTTGCAAGCTAGTTATATAAATTTGGTATTTAAGAAGACCCCCCCCCCCCCCAGTAGATTACAGACCTCAAATTTCAACATTCTGAAGTAAATGCGATATGTACATTGTATATATCTGTACTTGCCCTGTGATGGCCTGGCAGCCTGTCTAGGGTGTCTCCCCACCTGCTGCCCAATGACTAGTGGGATAGGCTCCAGCATCCCTGCAACCCTGAGAGCAGGATAAGCGGTTTGGATAATGGATGGATGGATGGCTGTCTTTTGAGGTGGGACCAGGGTGAGAGACGCGGTACTACACTTGAGAGTAGACCCATTTGTAGGGTAGAGAGGTTAACAGGGAACTTAGCTCTCACCTTACACCATTCACGCAGACAGACTCATAAATCACCCTGATGCACATTGCAGCACTGACTGACAAAACCATTAAACTTATTGCAGAGGGAGCCTGGAAAAGAGAATATGAGCGAGAGGAAGGAAGAAAGATGGGGGCAATATTGTGCAAATGTTTTATCGACAAACTATAACCCTTATCCTACAAAATCAAGAGTGCCCTCTGAAGGCAAAAGAAGGCTTTGGTAAATGGAACATACAATGTTTAGCGTCCTCTTAACTTTTAATGGATCAGCCCTCTTCTTCAAGTCTCATCCACTCATTATGGCTGTGAAAGACACTAAACCAAATTTTAATCTTGCTAAAGGTTTTAACTTTTCCTGGAATGCACTTCTCTCCCCCCCCCCCCATCTTTTTCTCCCAAATTGTATCCAGCCATTTACCCCACTCTTCCGAGCCGTCCCGGTCGCTGCTCCACCCCCTTTGCTGATCCGGCGGGGGGGGGGCTGCAGACTACCACATGCCTCCTCCGATACATGTGGAGTCACCAGCCGCTTCTTTTCACCTGATAGTGAGGCGTTTCGCCAGGAGGACGTGGCGCGTGGGAGGATCACGCTGTTCTCTCCAGTTCCCCCTCCCTGCGAACATGCCCCCACGACCGACCAGAGGAGGCGCTAGTGCAAGTGACCAGGACACATACCCACATCCGGCTTCCCATTCGCAGACATGGCCAATTGTGTCTGAAGGGCGCCCAACCAAGCCGGAGGTAACACTATGATCCCCGTATTGGTAGGCAACGGAATAGACCACTAAGCCACCCTGACACCCAGAATGTGCTTATTCTGAGTATTTTCCCCACTTAGAGCTTGTTCCTCTTGTTCTAATTCATTTCTGACTTTGTGGTCACATCCCTTTAATTCACCCATAGGCTCATCATATTTTGTCAGACTGTACTTTGTTTAGCAGTAGCAGATGTACCTGGTCTTCGCCATAGATTCTCCAGTTTACGTTAGTCTGCCTCCATTTTCTCGTGGCCTTTCCCCAATTCTTGTCTGTCCATCCAGTCCCTACATTCTCTATCCATCAGCCACTTCTCCTCCTCTTCCTCACTCCACCCCATTCCGTCCATCATGACACTAGCGTCATCCGACGAGACATCTCAGGAGTCACATGAGCTAGGCTCTGAGCTCATTGAACACAATGTCCTCTTCCACATTGTGTAGGCTTGTGCAAAAAAGGGCTAAGTTCATTTGGTGAGTTCTCTACACATCCTTAATTTCCATCCATTTGACCTCTGCCTGTATTTCTCTCATGACTGTCACCAGCTCCATCCGTCCTTCCGTCAGATCATCTATATCAATCGCAACTATCTCTTTGTCCTTTTGCGTCTCCACCCTCAGCCTCCACGGTCGCCTCCTCTTTCTTTCTTTCTTTCATTTTTCCAGTGCCTCTAGCTCTTTTCTTGCCACCTCTTTTTTTATCCGTTGCTTCAGCATTTTCACTCTTTAAATCCTGCGAGTCACCGTCTCCTTCATTTTCATAGCCTTCCTCTTTGTATTCCCCTCCACAGTATTTTTCTGGGTCTTGCCATCTGTTCTTCACTTTGATCTTCATTAGTTACCCTTGAGATCTTCTGCCTTTGAGAGAGCATCCTCATCTCTTGCTCCATGATGGTGTGTCAGACAGTTTTCTGTGTCCTCTCAACTTTCTCGATTGGATTGGATTGGAAAGCCTAGTCATTACTTCGCCTCCTCTCTCACCCGGATCAGATCCCATGTAAACAAGTTTCACTCATATAAAAAGTACTGGCTGTGGGTAATTGATCGTAAAATTTGACCACCAAGAAACCACCTGATACAAAATCAACACGGACAAAGGATAGAGGAGCTATTGTGTTGGTGTCTATTTATCTATGGATCGATCTATCTGTATATCCGTCTTTCTGTCTGTCTACCTATGTGTCTATCGATCTAGTATCTGTCTGTCATTTGCATACATCATTCAAGTTTACCAAGTAATATAAAATAATATCCCACTTTATCACCTCCCCTCTTTTCTCTCAGATACGAGATATGAGGTTGATTTGGCAGTCATAGGTGTCGTTCATTCAGTTTTTGTCACTTTGTTCCCTCACAGGCTGTGGTCAGCTGTCGATTCCTGTATTCTCATATTTTGAATGTGTGATGGAATCTGATCTCATGGTTCCCACTCCGTCAACACTGAGGTCACGGTGGAATTCAAATGGGCTTCGTAAAGCAGGCTTATTTCCAATTCCCATCAGAGGTTCTGTTAGCCACTTGTGTTGGAGACGCCGCCTCCAACAGGTGGCTGCTATATCTATGTCGTGATTATGAGTAGAAGCCGTAGTTTCTATAAAAAGGCTTCTTCAGTCATAGTTTTTCCCTTCCACTTTCTTTACCCCTCATCACTTTCTTCCTGCATGTACAGCTGGCTCTCCTGTTTCTCTGTCTGTCTGTCAGACAGACGGTAGGTATCTCTTTGTCTCTCTCCCAAACACTTCTTTTCTTTCCATCTAAAATCCCTGTCCCCTGATGATGAATGCCACAGATGTTGGCAAAGCATGGTGGACTTGTGAAATTCTGTAACGACAGTTGTCACTGCTGTTGTAATCCAATTCTGTCTCCTAAGGCATTGCTCTTTAAAATTGTAGGTCAAACTTTGCTTTTAATTGCTCCCCTGATGACCTCTGCAACTTTGAGCTTAGGCAAGGTTCAAAGGTTCCCCGTCCCTATAAATGTGCACATCTGCTGTTGATGCGCTGGTAACCCGAGGTAACCTGACATTTACATGCTGCTTGACACTCACACGCTAACAGGACATGGGTATTTATGCACACACACACACACACACACACACACACACACACACACACACACACACACACACACACACACACACACACACACAAAGAGCTGACAAATAGAGAGAGACAGCAAGAGAGAGAGAGAGAGATGTGGACACACACACCAACAAACACTCACAAATACACACTAAGACCCAACACCCTTTCACTCTGTCCATCCCTGTGTACTCGCTGTGCTGTGTAGCTCTGAGTTAAGTGGGATCGTCCTCAATCTGCCCGACACCCATGAATCTCGAGTCAGCGGTGAGTCTCACGGTTCTGTGAGTTGTTCTTTTGGCTGGTTAAGAACTCACCAACATCTGTTGAGTAGGATCGTACTTTACATTTACTCAGTGTGCCACTTGAAAGTTATTCAGTGTGGTGCTCAGCTGTGATTTTGTGTGATGACAGAAGTATTCTGAGAAGATACTGTAGTTCAGGCAGCAGTGCTACTAAAAATAAATAAATAAAGGAACGGCTTTTTGTTACAAATTTCTAGGTTAGCTCTAGTGCTGGGTGGTATGGAAAATTATAATCATAGGGAATTTTACACAATATCGGTATATCGTAACATCTGCTTTTAAAAAGCTAAGCTAAAGCCCTCTAATATTTAAGAACATAATTTGTGAGAAATTTTTAGCGGTAAATTCTTCTTATTAATTTAGACAACAAAATTGTGTACCAAGATATGACAATTTGGTGTCCATATTGATAACCTCTTGAAAAAAACTCAGACCAAGGTTAGGTTTACATTTTCATTTCAAAAATGTTTTTCCTTTTACTAATAGAAAAAGATGAGAAAAAGATTAGTCCAAAGTAATTTTTTTGTCAGTGTGGTGATGTAATTTATATGCATGCATCTTCATCTCTTTTGGAAAACTCAAGAGATATTGTATCTCAATTGGACCTTTTTGGTTAAATAAAAGATGAATAAATAAAATCCAATTAAATACCCGAATTTCATCCTGATGCAATACCACTGAAAGATCATAAATGATAAAATTGAATTATTGTCAAGCCATAAATAGATCAGAGAAATTTTAACTGTTCTCTTCCAAATAGTCTGATGATCAAGAGTAGATTTCCTTTTGAATTCATGGTCAGCTGCAAAACGTTTGCTTGATAAAATGGTTGGTTTGTGGACACTTGAGAAGCCTCATTTCTTCAGAGGTGATTGTTTCTGATGTTGCTGAGCGCTGACCATGGATGTGACGCTGTAATCTCTTTTCTCCTGTGCTGAGATATCAGCAGTTTTCCACAGAGTCTGTACAACCTTGGGAATGAGACTAGAAAACCCATTCTGTTGTGTTGCTCAAGGACCCGATTGCACATTACCCCACTGCACTCTGTCTCTGTCTCTCTTCTGTGTCTCTGTCTCTGTCTGTCTGTCTGTCTGTCTGTGTGTGTAGGTATACATATCACCCTGACTTCAAGGAGAGGTCGTGCAGCACAAATACAGCTATTCTTGTTTCTAGTTCCATAACTGGAAGATAGTGTACTGTCCCAGGAACATGAATTAGCACACATGTAGTATGTGCTCATGTGTGTGCACAAGTTGGTACTGTGTGTAATGTGTATATTTAAATACATTGTAAATGTAGCAGGCAGATGGCCTGCGCTTGAGTACTCTCCCCATTCGTTGACCACGATGCCTTGTGTTGATTTATGTTTATCAGATGAGATGAAGAGACCATCGTTAATCGGTCTATGCAGAACATTAAAGCTAGTTACTTATGACAATGCTTGCTTTCTCTTCTGGGCTATGTTTTCTGTGCCCATCTCGCCTCCCCCACAACTTCTTGTTTACATATTTGCACAGTTTTGAATATAAATATTGTTGGGGCATAATCGAACTCAAATAGATGAAAGAATCTGGTCAATCTGATGCCTTTGTCATGGAAGACTATAATGAGAGTGAGAAAGAGAATGAGGGGAAGGATAGAGAGAGAGAGCGAGAGAGGGAGCGAGAGAGACAAGGTAGCAGAAAGACAGAAGGTAAGAGAGGGACCGAGGGACATGGAGATAAAGAAGGATGATAAGAAAGCGTGAGCGCCTTAGTTACTTTGGTCTTTGTGGAGGCAAACTGAAATGTCAGTCATCTTTGGAAAGAGGGAACACTACTCTTCATCAGCCATCTGTTCATGGGTTTTTAATCCTTTGCTCCTTCCACTCTGATATTTACTTATGGAAACTCTGGAGCTGCTCATATCCATGTCTTCCCTATGCTGATTAGGACTGGTGGATCTCCCAAAGGTTTTAATTCAAATTTGAATTTTTGCCTTTTTGCAGAAGATATTTATTTATTCGTGTGTGTGTGTGTGTGTGTTCAGCTGCGTTTCAATTTTGTGTGTGTGTGTTTGTGCATTCTACTTACGTTGTACCACCCTCTTGAAATAATAATCGACGGGCGCTGTGCGTTGTACCACCCTCTTGAAATAATAGCTGAGTAGTAGTACATAGTTATACCCTAATGGGTGTGTGTGTGTGTGTCTGTGTGTGGTTTCAATAAATGACTGTGTTTGTGTGGGTTTGTTAGAGAAGTGTGCACGTATATAATGTTTTGAAATTTCTTTTCATTCTACTGTGTCATTAATCTACCTGTCATACAGCTTAGCATCAAGTACCCCTCTGGGTCGATCATAATCACTTGCCCCGAGATCATGTGCCAACACTCAGTACGTTTACGTGATGTTAGAAAAAGTCTATCTATCTATCTATCTATCTTATACTGTATGATGAAGAACCTCTTGTGGTTGTGGGGATTCAAAAACTTAAAAAAAAACGTGTGTTCTCGCTATCTCTGCTCCCTCTCTTTATTCACTCTAGCTTGCTCATCCAACGCTGCTCTCTGTTGCTGCCCAATCTAAGTCAACCGTGCTTGCATTTATGGTTGACTCGGATTGGGTAGCGACATGATCACCAGTTATTAAAAGAATTTCGAAAAACCTAAAAAATGTGCATTATAAAGGAACAACTTCTAGTTTGCAGTGAAAACAGGAAGTGTTGCATATTATTGTCGCTGCCTGATCTGAGTGAACCGAAGATTTAATTCGTACATTTGCGAGGGTAAATGGTTTACCCAGCTTTATATTATGAAAATGAAGACAGGGTTAGGGTTTGACCAAAATGGTCACATAGCAAACCTTTTCTTTTTGGAACATGCAAGTTCATATTGGACTTGGTTGCATTTGTGCTCATTCACCGACTGACAGGCAAAACGTTTTTATTAGGTAGATCTTGTAGCTTGAGTGCTGCTTCTTAACAACTTTTATTTTACATATTTCCTCTTCAATCGATGGGCGCTGTGCAAAAGTTTTGTAATGACAGGAAAAACACTGGTTTTTCTGTCCATGTGTGCATGTATCTGTCTGCTGCTTATCTCGCATACTAAATCAAATCAAATCAAATCAATTTTATTTGTATAGCCCAATATCACAAATTACAAATTTGCCTCAGTGGGCTTAACAGCAACACAACATTCTGTCCTTAGACCCTCTAATCGGATAAGGAACAACTCCCTAAAAAAACCCTTTAACAGGGAGAAAAAATAGGAAGAAACCTCAGGGAGAGCAACAGAGGAGGGATCCCTCTCCCAAGACGGACAGCGTGCAATGGATGTTGTGTTCACACAATTTACATAATACAACATTGAAAGAGGATAACAGAATTATAATGGACATGAAATTTATGTAGAACATGATGCACAGGATGCCAAGCAGTGTCCAGATGGCAACAGAACAGTCCAGGACCCAAGCCACGCGACCAGCACCATCATGTAAAAAAAAAAAAAGGAAAAGAAATTTACGTGAGGACAGGGAGGGCAGACAGCATCCAAATGGCACCCACCATCACCACAGAGACCTAGGAGGAGAGCCGACTGCATGTGCACGCCAGAGAGACTCACATGACACCATTCAAACACAGAAAAAGAAAGGAGAAGACATCATTCAGAGAGAGAGAAAAGACATGTTAGAGAAGAGAACAGTTTGCAATAGTCATTAGCCATAATCTATTAAGTCATCAACTAGTCATAATCTATACTCTGTAATCTATACTCGATAATCTCGTCGGCAGAACAGTGGTTGGTAAATTCATTGAGACAGAAAACCAACCCGCCATCCAGTACAGGTTGTGAAGCACCCAACATAAAGACAACTAATTGTAAGCTAAAGCAAAAAGATGAGTTTTAAGTCTGGATTTAAAGGACTCAACAGACTCTGATTGTCTGATGGCAGCAGGCAGGTTATTCCACAACAGTGGAGCCCGATAAGAAAAGGCCCTGCCACCAGCTGACTTCTTTTTAACTTTGGGTACACACGGGAGCCCTGTATTTTGAGAACGAAGAGCTCAAGATGGCCTGTAAGGTTTAAGGAGATCAAACAGGTAAGATGGGGCAAGCCCATTTAGGATTTTATAAAGCCAATGAAGGGAGGGAAGAATTGGTGTAATATGGTCAAATTTCCTAGTTTTAGTTAGGATTCTAGCAGCAGCATTCTGAACCATCTGAAGACTTTTAGTACTAGAATGTGGCAGACCTGAAAACAGAACATTACAGTTATCAAGTCTGGATGAAACACATGCATGTATTAGAGTCTCTGCGTCAGCCACGGAGAGAAAAGGCCGAATTTTAGCTATGTTACGTAAGTGAAAAAAGGCCGTTTTGGTGATTTCTTTAATGTGCTTATCAAAGGAAAGGCTGGGATCAAACGTACCACCAAGATTTTTGGCTGCCACACTTTGTGAAACCACAGAGTTGTCGATTGTTATCGTTACTCGATCAAATTGGTGACACCCAGTTTTTCACAGTAGCCAAGCAGGCCTTTAAGTTAGTGATTTGAGTATGATCATCAGCCCTTATAGGCACATACAGCTGAGTATCATCAGCATAGCAATGGAAATTTATTCCATAACTGCGTATAATTTGGCCAAGAGGTGTAATGTAAAGAGAAACGTAGAGGGCCAAGAACTGAGCCCTGAGGCGCACCATATTTAACGTCAGAAAATTTTGATGTAATGTTATTATTGTAGACACAATGTGTTCTTCCAGATAAGTAGGACTTAAGCCAAGAGAGAGCTAAGCCAGAGACACCAAAATTACAATTTAATCTATCTAAAAGTATACAGTGATCAGTGGTGTCAAAGGCTGCACTGAGGTCCAGTAGTAGAAGCACAGAAGTGGAATCAGAGTCCATAGCCAGTAAAAGATCATTTACCACTCTGGTCAGAGCAGTTTCAGTGGAGTGACAGGGCCTGAAAGGCGACTGAAAAGGTTCATATAGATGGTTTTCTTTTAAATGGGTCAAACGTTGTTGATACAGAACTCTCGCTAGTACTTTAGAGAAGAATGAAGATTAGAGACTGGTCGATAGTTATTAAGAGAGCCTGGATCAAGGTGCATTTTTTTAATTAGAGATTTAACCACAGCTGTCTTAAAACTGCTGTGAACAATGCCAGTAGTGAGAGATAAGTTAACGATGTCTAGCATTGTAGGTCCAAGAAAAGGCCAGAGGTCTTTAAAAAAGTTTTGCTGGTAAGGGATCAAGTAGGCAAGCAGTTGGTTTAGAAGCTGACACGAACTTAGTCAAAGTATCAAAAGAGATAGTCTCAAAAGCTGTAATAACTGGAACTGTCAGTGACTCATTGTGTAGATATGAATTTAGTAAGACAGGATCTGCAGGAGTAGATGAAGTTGAAGAACTAATTTTGTTTAAGATCTCATCAACCTTATTGCAGAAAAAATCTAGAGATTCATGGGCTGTGAATGGTGAGCAGCTAATAGACGACTGCTTTTTAGTAAGTTTAGATACAGTGTCAAAGAGAAATCTGGGGTTATGTTTATTAATATTTATTAAGTGAGAGAGATATGATGTTTTTGCAGTAGATAAAGCATGCTTGTATTTCAATAAACACTCGTGCCACGATAGGTAAAAAACTTCCAATTTTCGCCATTTACGTTCCAGTCTCCTGCAGGTCCGCTTAAGAGCACGTGTCTCATCATTATATCAGGGTGTAGGCCTCTTTAGTCGCATAGCTCTGGTAGTGAGAGGTGCAACTGAATCGAGGAAACTAGAGAGGGCCACATTTAAGTCACTAGTGAAATTTTCAACAGAGTCATTTACCACAGTGAAAGGAGCCAAGACTTCAGGCAGCTGCTGGCCAAATGCAGCTACAGTGGAGGGACCAATATGGCGAGTGGCAATTACATCTGTGCTGACATTAATTGGACAGGCCAATAATGCTTCAAATTTGATGAGAAAATGATCTGACACCGCAGATGTGGTTGGTAAGACATTCAGATCAGAAACAGCTATATTCCTTTAGATAAAACCAAATCAAGGGTGTTGCCACTGCAATGAGTCGACTCTTGAACAAACTGAGTGAACCCAAAAGTATCAACTAGTGCCAGAAAGGCTTTACTTAGAGGATCAGCAGCCTTATTCAGATGAATATTGAAATCGCCTCGAATTAGAATCTCATCAGAGTGAGTAACAAGGCCTGAGACAAATTCTCCAAATTCTTTAAGAAATAGTGAGTAACAGCCAGGAGGCCGATAGAGTATCACAATTTGGACTGAGCCAAGTCTATTCATGGCTGAGGGAGATGGACCAAGAACAAGAGACTCAAACGACTGGAATTTAGATTCAAGTAAAGAGGTCAGATTGAAAGTAGATTTATATATTAAGGCAACACCCCCACCTAGTTTATTTGTCTGAGCTACATGGGCATAAGTATAGTCAGGTGGGGAAGCTTCATTTAAGGGAAGGAAAACATTTGGTTTCAGCCATGTTTCACTTAACCCAATCATATCAAAACTATGTTCAAGAATCAGATCATTTATTAGTAAGGCTTTGGTAGACAGTGATTGATGTTTACGAAACAAACTTTAAGTGTCTTGTGGAAGTGATCAGTAGTAGGCAGAACTTTAGAGCTACCAATAGGTGAAAGATTAATTGGAATTAGATACCTTGTTGAGAGTTTTGGCCACCAACGCTTTGGACGTTATGTGGTCACATTCTTGATAACATTAGCTGTTTGGTTTTGTAGATTATTAGGTACTTTGTTGCACATCTCACCACTACCAGTGGTAGGAATAATTACTAGATTATTGTGATTCACACATTTAGGAGAGGAGAGCTTGGGAGCAATACAGTAGGGTAGGGAGACAGTCTCAATGTTATAGACCAAGCTATCAGGCTGATCATCCACTCTATGAGAAATTCCCTGACTAATCATATTAATTAAACTACTTGACTCCACGTCTGCACTAGATTTAAACCTAGCAGGCTCTCTAATCAACTGCAACCTGCTGAATGATAAGTCCCTAGTGTCAAAACGTAAACAGCTATCTACACTCACCGGCCACTTTATTAGGCACACCTGTCCAACTGCTCGTTAACGCAAATTTCTAATCAGCCAATCACATGGCAGCAACTCAATGCATTTAGGCATGTAGACATGGTCAAGACGATCTGCTGTTCAAACCGAGCATCAGAATGGGGAAGAAAGGTGATTTAAGGGACTTTGAACGTGGCATGGTTGTTGGTGCCAGACGGGCTGGTCTGAGTATTTCAGAAACTGCTGATCTACTGGGATTTTCACGCACAACCATCTCTCGGGTTTACAGAGAATGGTCCGAAAGAAAAAAGAAAATATCCAGTGAGCGGCAGTTCTGTGGGCGAAAATGCCTTGTTGATGCCAGAGGTCAGAGGAGAATGGCCAGACCGGTTCGAGCTGATAGAAAGGCAACAGTAACTCAAATAACCACTCATTACAACCGAGGTATGCAGAAGAGCATCTCTGAACGCACAACACGTCGAACCTTGAGGCAGATGGGTTACAGCAGCAGAAGACCACACCGGGTGCCACTCCTGTCAGCTAAGAACAGAAAACTGAGGCTACAATTCACACAGGCTCACCAAAATTGGACAATAGAAGATTGGAAAAACGTTGCCTGGTCTGATGAGTCTCGATTTCTGCTGCGACATTTGGATGGTAGGGTCAGAATTTGGCGTCAACAACATGAAAGCATGGATCCATCCTGCCTTGTATCAACGGTTCAGGCTGGTGGTGTAATGGTGTGGGGGATATTTTCTTGGCACACTTACGGCCCCTTAGTACCAATTGAGCATCGTGTCAACGCCACAGCCTACCTGAGTATTGTTGCTGACCATGTCCATCCCTTTATGACCACAGTGTTCCCATCTTCGGATGGCTACTTCCAGCAGGATAACGCGCCATGTCATAAAGCTCGAATCATCTCAGACTGGTTTCTTGAACATGACAATGAGTTCACTGTACTCAAATGGCCTCCACAGTCACCAGATCTCAATCCAATAGAGCACCTTTGGGATGTGGTGGACCGGGAGATTCACATCATGGATGTGCAGCCGACAAATCTGCAGCAACTGCGTGATGCTATCATGTCAATATGGACCAAACTCTGAGGAATGTTTCCAGTACCTTGTTGAATCCATGCCACGAAGGATTAAGGCAGTTCTGAAGGCAAAAGGGGGTCCAACCCGGTACTAGCAAGGTGTACCTAATAAAGTGGCCGGTGAGTGTATATTGCTAGACAAAAGAGTGGCGCCGTCCCCAGTAGGGTGAATGCTGTCCGCTTTCAGCAGGTAAGGGCGGCCCCAGAAAGAAGGCCAGTTATCAACGAAGCCGAATCCCTGCTCATTACAGTAACGAGCCAGCCAGCGGTTCATTGAGGTGAACCTACTGTACATCTCATCATTACCCTTCACAGGTAAGGGACCAGAGACAATTAATCGATGCCGACACATCTTTCTGGCAAACTCAAGCATTCTGACTAGGCTGGCTTTTGTGATCTCTGATTGCTTCATCCTAGCATTATTGGTGCCGACCTGAGTAACAATGTTGCTGAATGCTGAAAGTAGTAGTGCTGTGTGCCTGGGTTCCCTGACTCTCCCTTCGTGATGGCAGCACCCTAAGATTATCCTCTATGTCGGAGACTCTGGCCCCGGGTAAACAGTGAACCAAGGCTGGCGAAGCTAATCTAACATTGCGGGTAATGGAGTCTCCTATCACTAGCGTACGTTGCTTTACTCTGTCGACAGAAGGGGGAGAAACATGATGGCCGGTAGGACTACCAACAGGGCTGGTGAGTGGTGAAAACCAGTTTGCAGTCGGGAGAGGTGACTGCAGACCAGGCCACACGACCGATGGCTTTCTCTTTTGAGCCTTCCCACGCCAGTAAACAGACAAACTCCGCCGCATCTGCCGACGAAGCTGAGCTAGTGCTAATAATAGCAGGTCTGCTGTCAGGCCTGGGGCTAAGGCTATCTGAAGTGCCCGTCACATCTAACGTAATCCTAGCCGAAAGCAGCTGCTCTAACTCACGGACACGTCTCTCTAGTAGAGACAACCTATCTGTAACTACGGAGCAGTCACCACAAATATCGTTTTAACGAGGCTGCTTTGACTGCGAATGTAATAGAGCTAACTGTTAAGCTAGGCTAAGCTCAAAGCTAGTAACAAACTGGGAACAAGAAGCTACCTACTAAACACAAGATTCGTATAAGAAAGAAACTAGAGAATTTAGCGATAAGTGAACTAAGCACAGAAAATAGCTTAATCTGAACAAAATGAGGAGGTTAGGGCAGAATATAAAGAACTAGTAAAAGAAAAATATAAGTTGCCGATCTCACGAAGCCGCCACTCACAAAGGCGGAAGCTGAAAACAACTGGCAGCGATCAGTCAACTCGGGCCTGTCAGCCGGGCCTGTCAGCCTAATAACTTTTGTGCACAGTTATGACTATATGATCAAGGACCTCTCATGGTTGCGGTGATTCAAAACCTTTGAAAAACCTGTTTTATACTTGATATAAATGAGAGGTAACTCCTCAGCTGGTTTGTCACCAAGTCCGAGCACCGGAGAGGCAGACATATGCCTGGCAGGGGTCTGCACTCATACTGAGTGCACTCTACTAATTGTATGCATAAATTACTTCTTTTACTGCCTCCAAGAGTTATGAAGAGGTATGCTTTTATCTAAAGGATGTTGTTGTTGATGTAGGAAGCTCCTGTTGTTTTGTAGCACCTATTGTTGAAGCTCCTATTGTTGATGTAGGAAGCTCCTTTACTGCCTCAAAGAATTATAAAGAGTTATGCTTTTATCTAAAGGATGTCGTTGTTGATGTAGGAAGCTCATATGTCCCTGAGTAGTCCATGGGCCAGAGCCCAAAATTTCCTATTTCGGTACACTCAAGGTGGCAAAACTTACTTATAATTTTTGAAAGGATCCATGTCTGTAGATGATATTTTGGTATGATAACCATTCCTGAGTGGCAGCTGTATCACAGTTATCAGCTCATGAAGTTAACCACCCCCTAAAGTAAATTGCATTTTAGACGCTGGTGCATATCCTGGTTTAGCCTCATGGTCAGGACATTTTTCAATGTTCTATAATATTGTCTTTGGTATCATTTTAAAGGGGACCTTCTTAGCTTTCATTCAAGCCCTGTTGTGGATATTTCTCACAAATATAGAGGTCACTTGAGCTCTTCAACCCGTCAATAACACACATCTTTCTGCAATGTTCGCCTAAACTATATACTTTCTTTTAGCCCTGTGGCATCTAGGAATATAAGGAACACAAAACACAAAAACTGGAATACTCACAGGACTGTAAAGATTCAGGAAATGTATAATATACCCATACTATTTCATTGTGTGAGGTGATTGTGAACCTTAAATTAGAGGGGCATTATTACTAAGAAACTAACTAGACCAAAGCCAGTTAGTCCATGGGTCAGACCAGATATCGATATCACCCAAGGTGACACAACTTCACTGGTGCCATTTTATTTGGTACACTAACAGAAGTAAAATAATACATGATAACCTTTCCAAATGAGCAGCTATTTCATTTTTCTTTCAGGAAACCTGTTTCTGTGCCTCTCACGATTGTGTATTTGCCCAGATTTTTACAAATATAGCATTTCAACACCCCTGGTAGTGATTAGCCTAGCTTAAACTCTGGGACAGTTCTTAGTTGGCCAACAACCAAGGATAACCAGTACTGTGTACTTCCATTCATTGTGCTAAGCTAGGCTAACGTGCAGCCAGATAGCTTTCTACTAAACACATATAGAGGAAACTGGTATCTATCTTCTTGTCTCACTCTGGAGAAGATTGTAAGCTAATTTCCCATAATGTTAGCATGTTCTTTTAATGTATATGTTAATGTGATTAGTTAAAGTGGCTACGAGGAACTTTCATCTTGTGTTGATTTTAGCGGCCTCATGTGGACAAAATACAGCTGTTGCATAGCAACTAGGTAATGTATCTATTTGTGGCTATGTAAGATAAATAATGGTAATATGACGCTGGTGAAGCAAAGTAAACTTTGTTTTAGTAGTGTTCATACACCTAAGTTACATGTATTTGTTTGTATGTGGCAGGTGAAAACTGACTGAATATGGCCACTGGTGAACAAGCAAGTTTTTACCCAATACCAAATCGCCCACGGGTGGAGTGCATTATCCACTGTTCTGATGATACAGATAAGCTGGTTTCACTACAAAGTGTCGACTCATGGAGAACTCTGCTCAGGGCAGCTCAGATACGAAATCATGCACCAGTTTTGAAACTGGCAAAAGACATTCCTGAGGGACAGATTCCAGCAATCTACTACCACAGAAAGTGGTGCAAGAGGTAAAGAGGAAGGCCAAAGAGGAGGTTAATGGATGTGGTAAGGGAGGACATGCAGGTGGTCAGCGTGACAGAGGAAGATGCAGCAGACAGGAAGAGATGGAAATGGATGATCCACTGTGGCGACCGCTAATGGGAGCAGCTGAAAGTAGTAGTACAAGTAGTAGTAGACACTTGTTTACTCTTCTTGTGTATATCCTCGATTCTAAGTCTGTTTACCCAGCTTGATTGGCCATGACCGGTGACCAGCATATCAAGTCTCATATTTATCTGATTCTGTGCCGGTCAAATTTACATACATGCGCTGCACGATGGTTCACACTGTGCACACAGTGGCACGGACAGTAACATCAGAGCCACCCACACACACGCACAAGCACACACTAAAACACCTTGTCGAAAACCGTCGTTTACTTTGGGAAATTAAAACATGTTGGATAAAGTGGGATATACTGCAATGCATTCTCAGTTGGATTTCTAACCCGGCCACTGATGCACAAGCGAGTGCATTCTTAGTGCCGGTCCCAAGCCCGGATAAATGGGGAGGGTTGCGTCAGGAAGAACATCTTCCGTAAAATATTTGCCAAATCAAATATGCGGATCATAAATAAGATTTCCATACCGGATCGGTCGAGGCCCGGGTTACCAACGACTGCAACCAGTACTGTTAACCAGCAGGGTGCCGGTGAAAACTATGCTACTGTTGGGCGAAGGAGAAGGAGAGGGGGAAGGCATGTCCAGAGGCAGCGACAGAGGAGGAAGGGTAGGAGTGTGGAGGTGAGAGTCGGAACTTTGAATGTTGGCACTATGACTGGTAAAGGGAGAGAGCTGGCTGATATGATGGAAAGAAGAAAGATAGGCATGCTGTGTGTGCAAGAGACCAGGTGGAAGGGGAGTAAGGCGAGGAGTATCGGAGGTGGCTTCAAACTCTACTACCATGGTGCAAATGGGAGGAGAAATGGGGTATGGGTAATTTTGAAGGAAGAGTATGTCAAGAGTGTGCAGGAGGTGAAGAGAGTGTCAGACAGAGTGATGAGTATGAAGCTGGAAATTGAAGGTGTATTGCTGAATGTTATCAGTGCATATGTCCCGCAAGTTGGGCGTGAGATGGAAGAGAAAGAAGAATTCTGGAGTGAGTTGGATGACATGGTGGACAGGGTACCCAAGGAGGAGAGAGTGGTGATTGGAGCGGACTTCAATGGACTTGTTGGTGAAGGGAACTGAGTTGATGAGGAGGTGATGGGTAGGTATGGTGTCAAGAAGAGAAATGTGGAAGGACAGATGGTGGTGGATTTTGTGGAAAGGATTGAAATGGCTGTGGTGAATACATATTTCAAGAAGAGGGAGGAACACAGGGTGACGTACAAGAGTGGAGGAAAGTGCACACAGGTGGACTATATCTTATGTAGAAGGCGTGATCTAAAGGGATTGGAGACTGCAAGGTGGTGTCAGGGGAGACTGTAGCTAGGCAGCATCGGATGATGGTCTGTAGGATGACTTTGGAGACCAAGAAGAGGAAGCGAGTGAAGGCAGAGCCGAAGATCAAATGGTGGAAGTTGAAGAAGACTGTTGTGTGGAGTTCAGGCAGGAGTTAAGACAGGCACTGGGTGGTAGTGAAGAGTTGCCGGATGGCTGGGCAACCACTGCAGAAATAGTGAGGGAGACAGCTAGGAAGGTACTTGGTGTGTCATCAGGACAGAGGAAGGAAGACAAGGAGTCTTGGTGGTGGAATGAGGAAGTACAGCAAATTATACAGAGGAAGAGTTTGGCAAAGAAGTGGGATAGTCAGAGAGATGAAGAAAGTAGACAGGAGTACAAGGAGACGCAGCATAAAGCGAAGAGAGAGGTGGCAAAGGCAAAGGAAAAGGCATATGGTGAGTTGTATGACAGGTTAGACACTAAGGAAGGAGAAAAGGACTTGTACCGATTGGCTAGACAGAGGGACCGAGCTGCAAAGGATGTGCAGCAAGTTAGGGTGATCAAGGATAGAGATGGAAATGTGCTGACAAGCGAGGAGAGTGTGCTGAGAAGGTGGAAGGAGTACTTTGAGGGGCTGATGAATGAAGAAAACGAGAGAGAGAAGGTTGGATGATGTAGGGATAGTGAATCAGGAAGTGCAGTGGATTAGCAAGGAGGAAGTGAGGGCAGCTATGAAGAGGATGAAGAGTGGAAAGGCAGCTGGTCCTGATGACATACCTGTGGAGGCATGGAGATGTTTAGGAGAGATGGCAGTGGGGTTTTTAACTAGATTGTTTAACACAATCTTGGAAAGTGAGAGGATGCCTGAGGAGTGGAGAAGAAGCATACTGATACCGATTTTCAAGAACAAGGGTGATGTGCAGAACTGTAGCAACTACAGGGGTATAAAGTTGATCAGCCACAGCATGAAGATATGGCAAAGAGTAATAGAAGCTAGGTTAAGAGGAGAGGTGATGATCAGCGAGCAGCAGTATGGTTTCATGCCACGAAAGAGCACCACAGATGCGATGTTTGCTTTGAGAATGTTGATCAAGAAGTATAGGCCAGAAGGAGTTATATTGTGTCTTTGTGGATTAGAGAAAGCATACGACAGGGTGCCGAGAGAGGAGGTGTGGTATTGTATGAATAAGTCGGGAGTTGCAGAGAAGTATGTAGGAGTGGTGCAGGATATGTATGAGGGAAGTTCGACAATGGTGAGGTGTGCGGTTGGAATGACAGATGGGTTCAAGGTGGAGGTGGGATTACATCAAGGATCAGCTCTGAGCCCTTTCTTGTTTGCAATGGTGATGGACAGGTTGACGGACAAGATCAGGCAGGAGTCTCCATGGACGATGATGTTCGCGGATGACATTGTGATCTGTAGCGAGAGTAGGGTGCAGGTTGAGGAGAGCCTGGAGAGGTGGAGGTATGCACTGGAGAGAAGAGGAATGAAAGTCAGTTGGAGCAAGACGGAATACTTATGCGTGAATGAGAGGGAGGACAGTGGAATGGTCAGGATGCAAGGAGTGGAGGTGACAAAGGCATTTGAGTTTAAATACTTGGGGTCAACTGTCCAAAGTAACGGGGAGTGCAGTAGAGAGGTGAAAAAGAGAGTGCAGGCAGGTTGGAGTGGGTGGAGAAGTGTGTCAGGAGTGATTTGCGACAGAAGGGTATCAGCAAGAGTTAAAGGGAAAGTTTACAAGATGGTTGTGAGACCAGCTATGTTATATGGTTTGGAGACAGTGGCACTGACAAAAAGACAGGAGGCGGAGCTGGAGGTGGCAGAGTTGAAGATGCTAAGATTTTCACTGGGAGTAACGAAGAAAGACAGGATTAGGAACGATTATATTAGAGGGACCGCTCAGGTTGGACGGTTTGGAGACAAAGCAAGAGAGGCAAGATTGAGATGGCTTGGACATGTGTGGAGGAGAGATGCTAGGTATATTGGGAGAAGGATGCTGAATATGGAGCTGCCAGGGAAGAGGAGAAGAGGACGGCCAAAGAGGAGGCTTATGGATGTGGTGAGGGAAGACATGCAGGTGGCTGGTGTGACAGAGGAAGACGCAGAAGACAGGAAGAAATGGAAACGGATGATCCGCTGTGGCGACCCCTAACGGGAGCAGCCGAAAGTAGTAGTAGAGATTTAAACAAACGTATAGAGACCAGTTTGTGACCTAACTGGCTTTGGTCTAGTTCTCATTTAAGGCTCACAATCACCTCACACAATGAAAGAGTATGGGTATATTATACATTTCCTGAATCTTTACAGTCCTGTGAGTATTCCAGTTTTTGTGTTTTGTGTCCCTGATATTCCTAGATGCCACAGGGCTAAAAGAAAGTATATAGTTTAGGCGAACATTGCAGAAAGATGTGTGTTATTGACGGGTTGAAGAGCTCAAGTGACCTCTATATTTGTGAGAAATATCCACAACAGGGCTTGAATGAAAGCTAAGAAGGTCCCCTTTAAAATGATACCAAAGACAATATTATAGAACATTGAAAAATGTCCTGACCATGAGGCTAAACCAGGATATGCACCAGCGTCTAAAATGCAATTTAGTTTAGCGGGTGGTTAACTTCATGAGCTGATAACTGTGATACAGCTGCCACTCAGGAATGGTTATCATACCAAAATATCATCTACAGACATGGACCCTTTCAAAAATTATAAGTAAGTTTTGCCACCTTGAGTGTACCGAAATATCGTCTGGCCCATGGACTAGAGCCTGAATTTAAACATCAGACAGAATGAACTTTAGGATGCTCATTGACTTGTATACCAGATGCTCTGATGCTTTTAAACAATTTTGCCTTGCTCCTGGAAAAACGGAACAATTACATGAAGTCAGATCCAGAATCTAATGCACCTGCACAATACACAGATTATTGTCTAGAGTTTTTGCTCTATGTATACAAATACATTATTTTTTTATTTCATCCCACTTTTTCTTTTATTTTAAATGCTGGTTGTTGTTTTTTTGTTTTGGGCAGATCCCCAGGCTCTGGAGGTGATGGGCCAACTTTCTAAATCAACATGCAGCAAGCAACATACTCAAATTAATTTTGTTCAGTACTGAAGATATTCCAAAGAACTTAGTAGTAAAACAATTGGAGGGGAATACATTTAATTAGTGACTTGGCTTAATCAATTGTATAAATATCCACATGCATGAATCAGTCCTTACTATCTATTGATATGGCAGCTACTGTAACTGATCATGCAGTCTACTGTGATTGGTTGTCAAGTCTGGAGACAAGTTGTATTACAGACTTTCCATCAATACACAGCTTTCTTGCCTGTGGGGGTCGTCTCATGAAGGCGAGGAAGAATAAGTTCCACCCTCCCCCTAAAGTGGAGTAAAGTGTTGTTAGAATATAATCACGGAGAGACAGAAAACAGTGAAATAACATCTTTCTCAACCAAATGAGCAGGAAGAGGGAAGATCAGAGAGTGAGACACTCTTACCCATGAACATTGGACTATTTTGACAACATCGTTGACAGTGACAAATATTAGAGGCCGTGAGAGCTGATAACCTTTGAATTGGAAATGACAAATACCAACAGTGGGCACTGCCCTTCTTGATGGGGGCACAAGCTAAATCCATATCCCTCCAGTGTATTGTGAAATCATATAACAGTGTATCTTTAAAATGCCTAAGTAGTTGCTCATATGGCTGCAATAACACACACACACACAAACACTAGGCCTTCACGATATATCGTTTATGCATCGTCATCGCGATGTGCAAATGTGCAATAGTCACATCGCAGGGCCTGCGATATTTTTCCTACTAGTATGTAGCCTAAGGTACTCAAACTCATGTCAACATTTTTGCTCTGTCGACTTTCTTTTAGCAAAAAACTCTCAACACCCCTTACTCTGTTATTTTTTATGTCTTCTATTTCTTCATCGCTCAACTCAGGCCCGTCTAGACACGTTGACGTTACCTAGCAACGTTAGTGCTACGCGTGCGCATAAATGAAGAAGACGAATCCACGTGTGTTTGGGAGTAATGAAAAATGGCAGAGCCAGAGAAAGAAGAGTTAGTTGTTAAAAGAAAGTCAGTGTCTGATGTGTGGCAATACTTTGGCCTCCGAAAATCTGATGTGGATCAAAAAGAGGTACCGTGTCGACAGTGCGTTGCAGTTGTAGCCACGACTCGTGGTAACACTACCAATTTATTTGATCATTTAAAACGCCATCACCCAACGAGTTACAATGAATGGAAAGTCAAGTCTGGATATCAACCAAAGCAACCTATGCTTTCGGAAGCGTTTGCCAGTGTTGCACCATACGAGAAAACATCCAAACGGCAGATCGAAATCACCAAACCCATAACCTTTCACCTCGCCAAGGATATGATGCCACTCAACACAGTTACCAAAGACGGGTTTCAGAAGATGGTCCGCACACTCGACAAGCGCTACGTTATACCATTGCGGACCTATTTTTTCCCAAATCGCAATCCCAGGGCTGTATGACAAATGCAAGGCAGAAGTAGACCGAGAGCTGGCACAAGTGGAATACTATGCAGCGACAACAGACCTGTGGTCAAGCCGGACAACAGGGTCCTACATCAGTTTAACAGTCCACTTTATCACTAAAGACTTTAAGCTGAAAACTCGCTGTCTTCAAACTGTGTTTTTCCCAGAGGATGACACAAGTGAAAACATCGCAACAGGGTTAAGAGAAGCGCTTGCTGCTTGGGGGCTAGAAGAAACCCGACTAGTCTGCATCACAACAGACAACGCGTCAAACATGATCAGGACGGCCGCTCTGAACGACTGGTTCAGGTTGCAATGCTTTGGCCACAGACTCCACCTCATATAGCAAAAAGAATGAATGTGCATCATTGTGCATGCACTTTTTTACTACCCATGCCTTGTTTAATATAACGCAATATATCGTGCAATATATTGCAAAAGATTACATCGCCACAATGCATGTTTTTGTCACTATCGTGCAGGCCTAACACACACATGAGCAAAAATGCCTAAGTGACCCCAGCAGTGTAGGCATTAACAGGCCAGGCGACACCACATGCCCCTTTCTGCCCAGGGACTCCAAGGGCCTTGTCTCTCTTCCTCCCACAGCTCATTGCTCATCCTTCTGTCTGCAGATCTCTGGCCTTGACTTTACGCTCTCTCCCTTTCTCTCTCCCTTTCTTTCTCTCTCTCTGCCCCCCCCCCCCCTTACTGGCTGTAGGGATGTAAGGGGCAACGGGCCTCGTGCAGTCCATGGTTGGTGTTGTTTGCCTGTGTGTGGTTGTGTGTACGTGTGTGTTCTTGTTTGTTTGTGTGTTTCGCTTTGTAATTCTGCATCCTTTCAGCATTTCTACATGTAAGCTAGAGAAAGGGAGAGAGGGAAACAAAATAGAGACAGAGTGTGTCTGTGTGTTTGTGTGTTTGTATCTATGGGCACATTTATTTTTGCACATATTTATGTGCACGTGTTTGTGTGTGTGAGAGAGAATTTGAATTTTAAACAGCACTTTATTTAAATAAAAATAAAACAATGAAAAACTTTCTCTCTGGGCACAATAGGGGTAGTTGTCATTCACATTAGGGTTTAACACAGAAATAAAAGCATTGACAGCCGCTATGCCACGCAAGACCTCCACTGCACATCATCAGTTTTTTTCATTAACGGTGGTTTGTACAAATCCCTCTACACTGGCTTCACATTCTCTCCCAAGCCCAGCTGGGCTCTCCAGGGTGTATCAGTTTGACCACACAATATGTCTTTATTCATTATTTTAACGATCTTATTGTTCATGGCCCCGCGACCCTGAGAACAGGATTAGCGGTTCAGATAATGGATGGATGGATTATTATACATGGCCTTACCTTTAAATTCATTTAGACTTGAGTTAAAAGCATTTTCCAAATCAAAAAACGGACCCATGCAATTTTTTAGGATTCCTCCCCTCATTTTTCTCCCCAATTGGACCCAGCCATTTACCCAACTCTTCTGAGCCGTCCCGATCTCTGCTCCACCCCCTCTGCCGATCCGGGGAGGGCTGCAGACTATCACATATCTCCTCCGATACATGTGCAGTTGCCAGCCGCTTCTTTTCACCTGACAGTGAGGAGTTTCACCAGGGGGGACGTAGCGCATGGGAGGATTACGCTATTCAACCCAGTTGCCCCTCCCCTTCGAACAGGCACCCCGACCGACCAGATGAGGCGTTATTGCAGCGACCAGAACACATACCCACATCTGGCTTCTCACCCGCAGACACAGCCAATTGTGTCTGTAGGGATGCCCAACCAAGCCAGAGGTAACACGGGGATTCGAACTGGAGATCCCCGTGTTGGTAGGCAACGGAATTGGCCACTACTCTACCCGGATGCCCCAAGATCAGGAAGGATTTTTAAAACAGAAGATGGATCTTCAATATCGGGATGAATAAAAACCATTGCAGTATGATGTTAAAAGTTTACATTCTTTTTCTGTGAGCTGACTGTTCCAGTTGCACAGCAGCTGACTGAGTTTTGTAGATCTCACTCCCAGATGAGATGCTAGTGCAGCAGTATTGTCAAGGTTGGGCCCAGCCAGCTCCATCACCTGACCCAAAGTGACGACCTTTGCCCTGCATAACAGTTTTGACACAATGGGTCCTATGTCGCAGATCATGTCCATATGCCTACCATACACCACTGGTTCTTTTAAAAGCCAGCTCAGAGAGTCAGAACAGCCTATTCTCTCCTTCATGAACATATTCTACACTCGTATAAGCCCATGATAAAAACCAGTTAATCCATTGAAGTTTGAGTTCTTAAGATCCATTAAAAACACAGACAAGTTTATTCTGAGTCCACAGAAACGTTGGAAGTATCGCACAGGCTACTGGTCTCCACACTAGGTCTCTAGGCCTAGTGAACAATCTCTGAATGAACTGTAGATGGAAGGCTGCACCCCTGCTGGCCAGATGGACCAGTCCTTGACCATCTTTGTCCTTAGGAAGGTACAGCACTTTCTGAGGAATCCACTGCAATTTGTCCCAGAAAAAGTTCACCAGCACAGTCTGAATCTTGGCCAGGAGATTGGTTGGCGGATCAGTGCATGTTAATCAATGCCATGGAGCTGATGACACAAGGTTGTTGATTACTAACATGCGACCCCTTTATGACATTTTTGGCAAAATCCATTTCCACTTCTTAAGACACCATTCTACTTTTTCTAAAACGTTCTTCCGATTCTTATTTAAAAAGATTAATTCCCCACATACACCCCCAGATATTTCATCCCTCTCATTTTCAATGTCATGCCCCCCCATGTAACATGAGCTTATCAGTCAGACCGTCGCCTACCATCAGTGCCTCACTTTTCCCCCAGTTAACCCTAGCTGATGATATTTGACCAAACCTGTTAACATTTTTTACCAGAACATCAATATCTCTTCGTTCCTTTATAAAAATAGCTACATCATCTGCATAGGCAGAGAGTTTTAAGTGTTGCACCGCCACCTGGAACGCAACTCCAGACAAGTCATACCTCAATTTATGCAGCACTAGCGTAATGACCAGAGAATACATTCCAGACAAAGAACATCCCTGCCTAATTCCCCTCTGGACCTTAAAAGGAGCACTCAAACCACCATTCATTTTAAGTGCACTCTCAATGTCACTGTACAAAACCTGGATCTTAGCTGTAAAACCAAAAGCGTTCATAGTTTGCCATAAGTGCTGGTGTTCAACCTGGTCAAAAGCCTTTTGCTGATCTATAGAAATAAGACTAGTTTCAACTCCCAATGAACTAGAGATGTCCAAAACATCCCTAATTAAAGTAAAGTTGTCAGTGATCAGCCTGCCGGGCACACAGTAGGTCTGGTCAACATGGATGGCTTCCTTCATCACTTTTCTCAGTCTGTTAGCTAGCACCTTAGAAAATCTCTTGTAATCAGTGCAGAGCAGGGACACCAGCTGCCAGTTCTTTATGTCTTGCAAATCCCCTTTTTTGCAAGAGAGTAATGATGGGCCCTCCTGCAACTCTGAGGCAACCACCTTTCAGATGCACTGTCCCTCAGAACAGCTAACAAATCCTCTCCAAGCACCAGCCAAAAAGACTGAAAAAAGACTTTCCACTTTCCAGACTTTGCAAGGCATCACAGAGTTCTTCAGGGGACAATTGTGCCTTAAGCTCTGTATTGAGTGTCTGCTCAATCTTTTTTTAGGCAATCATAGAATGATTAAGCCCCCAGTGCATTCAGTTTGAATTCACTCTTACAGAGATCACTCTAAAACCCTGCTACATATTTCTGAATCTCAGAAGACTCTGAAAGCTGTACACCAGTGTTAGCACATAGAGAGTGGATGGTCTTTCTCTGCCCGTTCCTGCATTCTAAACTAATGAAAAGGTGAGAAGGAGCCTCCATGTATATGATGTTCAGAAAGCGTGAGTGGGCCAGTACCCTCCGTGCTGTAATACTCAGCAAGTTAGCCAAAGCCAACTTTTTGGATTCGAGAGCCTCTATATGGCCTCGATCTCCTGTGGTATCTGCTAAATTCTGTAGTTTAGAGCTCGCATAGAGCTGGCTATGTCTCAGGTGATATTGTGAGTGTACTGCTGGAAAAAACTGCTTTATCTGGCACTTGCCAATGTCCCAGCATTGCTGTACACAACCAGACATAATGTTTCTGTACTGACCGTAGGAAAAAAAAATAGTATCTCTTAAATTGTTAGCATGTAAACGGGCTGTATTAAAATGCCAGAAAGCATTATTTGTTTTTTTAACACTCCTTATAAAAACTGAACACTGTTCAAGGGAATGAACAGAGAAACCAACTGGAATTATGTTACATTGTTTAAACACATTAAAATGATGTTTAAAACAGTAAAACTGCTCAAGCCTTGCATAGTAAATTTTTTGAATGTGTCCATGTACAAACCCAAATCAGAAAAAGTTGAGATGGTATGGAAAATGCAAAAAAAAAAACAAAAAAACAAACAAACAAAAAAAAGCAGTGATTTCTAAGTTTACTTTGACTTGGTTTGCTTTGGCTTACTTTGGCAACAGTATGAACACAAGATATTTCATGTTTTGTCTGGTCCTCTTCATTTCATGTGTAAATATACATCCATTCCTGCCATTCAGGCCTGCAACACATTCCAAAAACAAAGTTGGGACAGGAACAATTTAGTGCTTGTAATGAGATAAAATAATAAAAATAATAATGTGATTTGAAACAGGTGCTGTCAACAGGTGGTTGTAATTATGATTTGGCACAACAGCAGCATCCAGGAATGGCTTAGTCCTTTAGGAGTGAAGATGGGCCGACATTTTCCAACAAATGCATGAGAAAATTATTGAAATGTTTAAAAACAATGTTCCTCAAAGAAAGATAGGAAGGGATTTTGATATTTCAGCCTTTGTGGTGCATAACATAATTAAGAGATTCAAGGGCATAAAGGGCAAGGACACAAGCCTAAGCTGAATAACCGCGATCTTCGATCCCTCAGACGGCACTGCATTAAGAACGGTCATTCATCTATGAGCGATATAACTACATGGGCTCAGGAATACTTTGGCAAACCTTTGTCAAACACAATATGTAGTTACATACACAAATGCCAGTTAAAACTTTACTGTGCCAAAAGAAAGCCTTATAATAACTTTGTCTAGAAGCATCGTCGACTTCTCTGGCCTCGGAGGCATCTGGAATGGACCATGACACAGTGGAAACATGTATTGTGGTCAGATGAGTCAGTATTTCAGGTCATTTTTGGAAGAAATGGATACCGTGTGCTCTGAAACAAAGAAGAAAAGGACCATCCAGACTTACCAGCTAGAAGTCCAAAAGTCAGGGTCTGTCACGGTATGGGGTTGTGTCAGTGCCCTTGGCAAAGGTAACTTTTACACTTCTATGATGGCACCATTAATGCTGAAGAGTACATAGTAGAGATTTTGGAGCAACATATGCTGCCGTCAAGATGACATTTTTCCAGGAACATCCATGCATATTTCAACAAGACAAGGCAAAACCACATTCTGCACACATTACAAAGGAATTGCTGCGGAAGAAGAGGGTGTAGATTCTGGACTGGCCTGCCTGCAGTCCCGACCTGTCCCCAATAGAGAATGTGTAGCATATTTTGAAACCCAAAATGTGAAAATGAAGACCCTGTACTGTTGCATACCTTAAGACTTGTTTGCAGGAAGAATTGGATAAAATTACTGAAAAGCTTCATCACTTGGTGCCTTCAGTCCCTGAACATCTTTTTAAGTGTTGTGAAAAGGAATGGCAACATTACAAAGTGGCAAATGCTTTACTGTCCCAACTTTTTTTGAAATATGTTGCAAGAATTAAATGAAAAAGCAAAATTCACGAGGTAAAACGTTAAACAATCTGCTGTTGTATTGTTTTCAATGTAATACAGGTAAAATATATTCAGTTTTTATTTTAATTTAACATACCTTCTCAACTTTTTTTCTGATTAGGGGTTGTATACTGCCTCTGGTTTCCATAAAAATCTCTCCAAACGTCTTGTGGTTCACATGATTAAATTAAACGTGTGAAGCGACTAAGATGCAGGTTGTGATTCCTGATGATTTATGTTTAGCTTGTAATTTTCTGTACAAATCCCCTCCCAGAAATTAATACTCCTCACTGTCACATTTACTGATTACATCAAATAAGACATCCATAAAAACTAGCCTTTTGGGGCCAAGGGTTGGAACATAAAACATTTATAAAAACTTTTTTTATATTTTCATATTGTTCTCTTACTCTCAGTAATCGACCTTTGACTACTTCCTTTACTTCAAGGGAACATGGCATAAAATCTTTTGAAAAAAAATCCCAACTCCACCACTAATATTTGATTTATGACCGAGAATAATTTCTCCAATCCATTCCCTCTTCCATTCAATTTTGTTAACTAGGATAATGTTTCTTGCATAAGCAAAAATAATATTTTTTAAAAATCAACCATTTTAACCAGAGCAGCTCATTTCATGTCATCTCTTGCTCCATTTAGATTTAAAGTGCCTAATTTTATATTACACATGAGAATGGAGCTGAACTGTACCAAGACTAGGCCTACGCTAACCAAAAACGCAAGAATAACCAAACTTGCCGTAATCATCATCAAGGAGTTGCATTTTAACTTTTATGTAGAAGCTTTTTCAGTCTGAAGATTTTCTGTTCAGTAGATATGTGTTCTTCCAAATCTCCCGTGTTTTTCATAAAACATTTAACTGAGTCAATAAAAAGCTGCAAGTCTGGAAAGAAATGTTCCACCTTGACTAGCCTCAAACTCTTGGTAGCCTGTAAAAACTTCCTAATCTTCAGGAAAGCATAACTTCCTTCTGTGTTCACCTGCATTTCTGTGTGTGGTGTGGAACTTAGTTCACAGTCACTTCCCTCTGTGTTGTCCTCAAGTAAAGAGGAGGGAAGCTTTTTTCCTTTTGAAACCTTAGTTGCTTTTGAAAGTTTTTTTAATTTTTTTTTTTATCTTCCGTAGGCTTCCTTTTGAATAAAAATGTTCATCATTTCATCATCCAACAGAATATATCTTCCCCTTCCTCCAATACAGACTCTACCACTCTAATAGTGGTCTGCTCTATTTGCTCTTTCTATTCATATCTCACCCAGCCAATTTGCTATGCTGTTTTTCTCACTGTTTTAATTTTTTTACTCAGTTCATCCTCCCCTACCTGCCCATCCTGGCCACCAACTTTTACCTGCTCAAATTCTGTTACCTGATCACCTTTTCAGACCTGCTCATCCTGCACATCACCCTCTCCTACCTGCTCAGTTTGTCTGTTTTCCTTATCTTTTCCAGCCTCTATCTCTTTCTGTTTCACAGCCAGATAATTTTCTTCTGTCCCTCATTCCCTCGCCTCTTGTCTGCCCTGTGCCGACCCAGCAGTGCCGTCTCCAGTTGGAGGTGCGCCGCTCGTGGTAGCATCGGAGAAAGGCAGCGGCCCTTGAGAGATCAGACCTTCCCTCACTCCTTTCGGTACAAGACCTTGTTAAATGCCCCTCCAACCCACACTCAAAATATTTTATCACACCGAAAGTTACAAAAACAATGTAATCAAACTCGTCAATTCTGAATTTAAGTGCTAGATCCAAATCCTAAGCATTATTTTTCACAATAACAAAAACTTGTCTCCTGTGAGACACTACGTGTTTCAAGAGAGGGTACTTGCAAACAGAAGAGACTATTTTTATTGGGGACACCAGCTGGCTGTGTTTTGCAAGCGCCTTCTCCAAAGCTGAAATTCTCATGAACGGGAGCACATTAGAAATGGTGATTCTCTTGGCTGCATTAACCAGCGGCAGAACGAGAGTAAATGTGTCATTAATCACCACACCATTTTCCACAACCTGGTTGACTTTATCCACACTATCGAGGAAAATAACCAGAGCAGTCTTCATTCTGGATGCAGAGCATATGCTTCCATATCCAAGTTCTTCTACTGCCAAGCAGGACTCCTCCACTGAGTTCTTGACCACCGGGGCCAGTTTAAATTGCATGCCAGCATGTCAAATTGTTGAACCCCATTCCTCCACTTCTCACAGCAGGAATACTGCCCTGCTGGGCTGGTAGCACCGCTACCATACTAAAGAAAACAACACCACTTAACACTACCACAAAAAAACCTAACTGAAGAAAACAAAAAAAGCACATGAAATGATAAGACAGAAAAAAGCTATAGTTTTAGAAAATCACACCAAAGCAACATGCTGCCACTCTGTTCACTCACTCTCTCTCTCTCTCTCTGAGCTAAAGTGTGTGTGTGAGTGTGTGTGTGTGTGAGAGAGAGAGAGAGAGAGAGAGAGAGAGAGAGAGAGAGAGAGAGAGAGAGAGAGAGAGAGAGAGAGAGAGAGAGAGAGAGAGAGAGAGAGAGAGAGAGAGAGAGAGAGAGAGAGAGACTACTTTGCAGGATTTGAGAAGTAGGATGTCAGTATAAAAAAGTCAATATAAAAAGTTAGTTTAGGTTAGGTTAAGGCACCAGAAGCAATCACCTGTCCAATCCAAGAATTGAATCATGCAGTTCTTCCTTATATAAAGTAACTAGAAATCAAACCAGCATGCACACACATGGGTGTGGGAGGGTATGCGTGGCTCCCAGTATGTGTCATGTCCTCTGTTGGCAGCCAATGGGGATTTTCTTCCTCTTCTCACTATATATCACTGCACTTAACTGGGCTATCTATTGTCCATCATTCCATTCATTTAGCCTTTTTTTTTTACTTTTATTTTTACTGCTGTCCTATTCTTCCTTATCTCTCTTACCCATTTCTTCTCTTCTGGTGTGTTTCTTTTGTTTCTTAAACCACGCTTATTCGTTTATTTAGACCAATTTATGCTTTGGATTCACGTTTACTTTTGAAGCACCCTTGAAATTTTTATTATTATCATTGTTATTATTATTATGTTTTACATAATTCCAATGCATTACTGTTTTCAGCCTGAAATGAATGCATTTCCATTGTCAGATGCTGTTCTAGTAATCGCCATGCCATGTCTGTATTCACCGTTAGCTGCAGTTCTTTTACTGGTCAGTTTCATGGTTCATGTGATAGAAACGCGAGACACACGTTAATTAATGCAGAATGTTCATGAAGAGCAAATGTTCGTGCCAGCAGCCTCTAGCTGTGTAAGTTACATTTTCTATTGCCCAATCGTTTGTGTGAGGGGAGGAACTGAAGCCAAAAAGGGGGACGGGGACGGAAATGGGTGCTGGAGGAGAGAAAAAGAAGAAGAAGAAAAGAAAAGAAAAGAAAGAAAGAAAAAGAAGAAAGTTCTGGACCTGATGCATGAGTTTTGGATTTTGGATGATTTGAGTTTAAATTAAAGTTATATGTTATAGTTTGTCGATGTTACACGCTGCGGGTGCAGAAAGTGGACCATGCGTGCATGTACATGAGAACCTGAAATTCTCCTTGTGTTCAGTATTTCTGCAGGCGAGTGGATTAGCTTAGTCCTGCTATGCAGCAGTTAGCACAGCTACACGGAGAGTGAGAGTGTATTGTAGCCTCAGCTAAGCCTTTCAGCTTACGGAATGGAATGCTGTTAGCTGATCACCAGTTTAGTTAAAAGTACCCTACTTATTTCCCTGCAGTATTCAAAAGATGCTCACAAGTCATGAACACTTATCAGTTCTGTCCTTTGGATAGAATTTGCTTGTAAAAGCTAACACTTCTGGGCGGCATGGTGGTGCAGTGGTTAGTGCGGTTGCCTCACAGCAAGAAGGTCCTGGGTTTGAGCCTGGGGTAATCCTACCTTGGGGTGGTCCAAGTTCGTCCTCTGTGTGGAGTTTGCACGTTCTCTCCGTGTCTGCGTGGTTTCCTACGGGTGCTCCGGTTTCCTCTTACAGTCCAAAGACATGTAGGTCAGGTGAATCGGCCATACTAAATTGTTCCTACATGTGTGTGTGTGTGTGTGTGTCTCGGCCCTGTGATGGACTGGCAGCCTGTCCAGGGTGGCTCCCCGCCTGCTGCCCAATGACTGCTGGGATAGGCTCCAGCATCCCTGCAACCCTGAGCAGGGTAAGCGGTTTGGATAATGGATGGATGGATGTTCGAGATGAGAGGACTCAGATCTTCCCTTCTGTTCAAGGACGCCTCAGACGTCAGTCAGACATGACCGCTTCCATTAGGGACGCTCCCAGGTTCTGTATTTTGTTCGACGCGATTACAAAGGTAACCGGTTCAGTTTCATTCGATGAGGATTCACATGAGCGCCAACATGAGCGCCAACATACAGTACCACGAACAGAGTATAAAATAAAACCCGGGTGTGTTTGTTGTTTGTTTGTTTTTTTTCTTTAAAGTTATGCATGACATTATTCAATGGTGCTTAAATAAATGCCACAGTTGTAGCTAAAGATAGACATTGCCTGTGCATTCATGACATATACATATTGTGGTTTTTTTGTTACATTGAATGGTAACTGCTGGCTTAAAGTTATACACAGAAACAAAAAATAAGATATGTTGGACGTGATCCGTATGAAGACAAGCACTTTTTTTACCGGATTGAGAGCAAGTCGTGGTTCCACTTGGGCTCGAACCCAGGACCTTCTGCGTGTAAAGCTGACATGATAACCACTACACTATACCATACTATGCCATACCACGGAACCATTTGGCCCTATGATGGCCTGGCGGCCTGTCCAGGGTGTCTCCCCGCCTGCCGCCCAATGACTGCTGGGATAGGCTCCAGCATCCCCGCAACCCTGAGAGCAGGATAAGCGGTTTGGATAATGGGATGGATGGATGAATGGTAACTGAAATTCTTAATAGTATTAATGGGTAATGTTATCGCCTGCATTGTATAGCCTTAAAGGGGAAAGTGCTGAAGTAGCCTTAAAGGGGCCTATACATGTTAAATCATAGCATTTTATTCTCTGAGTTTAAGCACTCAAAGTGGGGGCTCCTGGGTCAAAATATGTTTATGCATGGGAGTTAAGGTTCACCATAGCAGTATAGCTACGTCAAAGCTACCTGAAGTCTCCCAGTCACCTAAGTGAGATCCTAGACTACGAGTGTATTTCTGGTACATCCCACCATTGCTCCTCCCATGCATTTTAAGGCATCTCTGGTAGGACTAAGGTTATCTTAACACCTGTGTATATGTAACTGGTGTGTATTGCTTAGCTTAGCACTGGTGGGGAGGCTACACTTTTATTTTCTCCTTTGATGTCTGTTCTCTCTTTTGCCCCCTGTTTGAATCACCTGTTTTATTATGCCAGTGTAGTCACTTTTATGATCTCACTTTTGGTCATATTGCCGCTTGTTTCTGATTAATGGCAGCCTCAGGATTTGTGTATGGTTTTTCAGGGTCTGTTTTCTTGTTTTGGTTATACCTCCTGTGAGAGATCGACACTCCTCGAGTAAGCATGTGCCCCGAGTCTAGATTAGTGTCAGTCTATCTTAGCTGTAGGAAAAAAGAAACTATCAATAAGAAATAAATGGATTAGAAAAAAAAAGAAATAAATAGATCCTGATACAGGCTTTATCATGAGGTCTAAAATGATTATGCCAGAGTCATATACATGACACAGGATACATACAGATCTTTTTTCTGGAGGGGGGAGGGGATTTTTCTCCCCAATTGTACCCATCCAATTACCCCAGTCTTCCGAGTCGTCTCGGTCTCTTCTCCACCCCCTCTGCCAATCCGGGGAGGGCTGCAGACTACCACATGCCTCCTCCGATACATGTGGAGTTGCCAGCCACTTCTTTTCACCTGACAGTGAGGAGTTTCACCAGGAGGACGTACTGTGTGGGAGGATAACGCTATTCTCCTCAGCCCCCCCCCCCAACCCCGAACAGGCGCCCCGACCGACCGGAGGAGGCGCTAGTGCAGCGACCAGGACACATACCCACATCCGGCTTCCCACCCGTAGACACGGCCAATTGTGTATGTAGGGACGCCCGATCAAGCCGGAGGTAACGGGGATTCGAACCGGCGATCCCCGTGTTGGTAGGCAACAGGACTGCTACGCCACTCTACAGATCTTATCCAAAATATGTACAGTTAATGTCGCAGTGAGCCTGCCTCGCCTCCATTGCCAGTCATGTTATCATACCAAGCACATCTTGAGCGTTTTCATATTTTACTTGTGCACTCAGAGCGTCTCATTCATTTGAATACTCTGACCCGGGAGGAGGCGGTGGCATAAAGGCAGACTGTGTGGGTGAATACATAAAGGACATTGCCACCTGACGTGATGCCAGTGCTTGTGCGTGTGTGTGTGTGCGCGCACACGCACACACAAAAATGCAGACACAAAACCAGTTGAAGTCATTCCAACTTCTTGTTGCCCCTGTGGCTCCTAAAGGCAGTAAACAGACACAGCAGATGGATGAAAAGAGATGAGGGGCGTGTGAGAAAAAAATGTCTCTAGGTTAAATGAAAGAAGAGGCGGAAGGGAGAAGAGAAGAAGAAAGCTAAGGGAGCGAGATGAAAGAGGGGGACTCCAGGACTGAGGTGTGAAAGGGGTAAAGGAGAAGTATGTGTGAATAAGCGGAGGAGTGACAAGAAGAGAGTCACAGCGGGGAGAGTGAGACGGATCAGGAGTCACGCCCAATTTCTTCCAGCTGGGCCACCTTTGCCAAGTTGCCTGCAGTGAGAGCTTTCCCCTGCTGGGCTAGAGACCAGTCAAACCCTATAATTGTATTCACCGCTTACTCCTGGTAGCTGCTTTTCATTTGTTTAATTGTTTATTGATTTGAATCCACAGCAAATGTCACGAGCCCTGGCACCGAAAATGTGAGCAGGAAATGAAAATGAATAACTGGCTGTGCAAAATCTGTCATTTAGTCTGCCTGTTTGTCTTACTGCCTGTCATGGTTGCTCTCCCTGTCCGTCTTTCTGTCTGCTTATTTAAAGAAATGCTCCCTGCTTTCTCCACCACGTAGGATTGCTGGTCTGCTGCTCTCATTGGTTCCACTGATTGTTGTGCAGAATCAGTCAAAGAGGGGAGATTCGTAGAGGCTTTCAGGGCATGTGTCAGCCCTGCTGATATTCATGTCAAGCTGTGTGAATGGGTGAGCCTTAATGTGTGGGTGTGTGTGGGTAAGCACTGCGAAGTGCTGAAACCGCTGAGTAAACAGATGGCTCACACTCCAGGCCCCAGTAGCACAGAAATGCCAAAACAAATGAAGCATACAGTCCTGGATATAATGTATGGATTTGTTTGTTTACTCGCCGTATGTTATTCTATATGTTTAAAATGACATTTTTGCGAGTTCCTTTATATGTATTCAAGCACAATGACAAGGGTTTTTTGCAAGCACAAGCGCAGTTATCACTTCAGAGTAAGAAATATGTGTTTGCTGCAGCCTGGCATGACGTGTTAACCCAATATACATGAACTGGCATACTTGCAAATAACAAACCCATACACACATGCATAGATAAACATACACAGAATCACATACACCTTGTTGTCATGATTCTCTCGTCCTCACAGGTTTTTGATTTTGTCTTTTCTTTTTTTTTAAATCTTGTGAGACTTTTCTCGGCTGATGGGGGAAAACTGTCATTAACGAGCTCGCCGACGCATTGGGAAAACCACTTGGATGCATTTCTTACGGAGGGCATCGCCGTGCCTGGCGATTTTAGTTTCAGCTGTTCCTCTGTCACACTGCGGGAGTGGTGGTGAAGTTTGTTTTGCTTGTTAACTAATTCAGCAACTCGAGTTACCAAACCTGCTGTCAGACCTACACGCTGAGCCAGCTTTGTGCATCAGCGCGTGTGACAAGGACAGCTGTTACATGCACCGAGTCTGATCCCGTCGTAATGAAGGAACACACCTACACACACACATCTCTTAATTTTGCCTCAATAGAGCTTTGTCGTGACTGCAGAGCAGACTGGCGCCCACTGCCGGTGCCACGAAGCAGACTGGCACCTCCTCGCTGTCATGCCCGTCTCTGCCCTTGCATTCACCTTTTCACCTGTGAAACGGAGAGGGAATAGAAGCATGCGAGAGAGAAATGAGACTTCTGGGTATCATCTCCTTTTAAGCGGTCTTGTCATCATTTCCTTTGTTTGTCTAACCTCCTGTACCCTCCAGTTTTTTTTTTTTTTGCTTTGCTTTACTTTTTTTTTCTCCATCCATCCCACCTTGTCTTTTTCTTCTGCAGCTTCCCACTCAGGTTATTCTTGCAGTACGATTTTCTACTGAGCTGTGTAATAGTTTACCTTTAAAATGTTCTCTATGAATGCTATTCCAGCTCCCTCTCTCTCTCCCCCACCGTCCTACCACACCATCCCCTTGTGTTATTTTCTCCTTTGTTGACAGCAGCTTTCTGATTGAAACCCCTACTCAACGTACATTTCAGCCTCCCTCAGTGTTGTGTGGTGAACCTTTCTGTGTTTTCTGGAATGATGTCTCCGAGCTCTGGCAAGGTGCATCCTTCTTGTGTGTAAATGAACGGCTAGGCAGATGGGGCTGAGCTTAGAGGAAGAGACAGGAAAGAGAGAGTCATGAGGGAGGATGTGGAGAGACTTGCCTTTTCATGGGGCTGTTACACCGCCCATGCTTGTACTCATGGGGAAGTAAATGCTTTATTGCAATCCTGTACCACAAAGCATGCTGGGGGACTCATAACATGAGCACACGTGCACACACATGCATATCGTGCACTTTCATCATATTTGTTTTCAACTTATATACTCGCTAATCCTCTCATAGCAGACTTTTTTTTTTCTTTCTCTGAGTTTGTGTTGTTGGACACTACAGGACAAATGGTACACTCTGCCTTAAAGTTGACATATGCTGTCCATGCTATGGAACTACGTTAATGTGACTAATTTCTGTAACTTCGTTTTCTCACCACTAAATGGACAATTTGCAGTTCAATGTTTGTTTATTTATTTATTTATTTGGACCCCCCCCCCCAATTATATCTGGCCAATTACCCCACTCTTCCGAGCCGTCCCGGTTTCCACTCCAACCCCCCTGCCGAGCTGGGTAGGGCTGCAGACTACCACATGCTTCCTCCAATACATATGGATTCACCAGCCGCTTCTTTTCACTTGACAGTGAGGAGTTTCGCGAGGGGGACGTAGTGTGTGGGAGGATCACGATATTTCCCCCAGTTCCCCCTCCCCCCTGAACAGGCACCCCAACTGACCAGAGGAGGCGCCAGTGCAGCGACCAGGACACACACCCACATCTGGCCTCCCACCCGCAGACACAGCCAACGCTCAACTGGGACGCTCGACCAAGCCGGAGGCAACACAGGGATTTGAACCGGCGAGCCCAAAGTTGGTAGGCAACAGAATAGACCGTTGCGCTACCCGGACGCCCCAGTTCAACGTCCCTGAAAAAGAAACAGCTTTATACACCTAAAAGAATCAGAATCAACTTTATTGGCCAAGTGTGCCTAAGCTCATGAGGAATTTGACTTCGGTTCACAGCAGCTTCTAGCACTTGCAGACATCACTCATACAGAAAAAGGAAAAACAACAAAGAAAAAACAAGAATAAATGAATGGGACAACAAACAGGACATTGGAGGCAAGCTTGTATGTCACTACTATACAGGGTTTTGTTATGGTTGAATAATCAACAACCTATACCCATATATGATACCATATTGCTTATATACTATATTGCCCATACACTATACCATATACAATGCGACAACTTCACAACCCATCATGCTCATATACAACACTATATATCAAATCTAACTTTATTCAGACACAAAGGTAGGTCCATGTTAAAGATAACAACAAAGAAACACAACACAAGACAAGAACACAAAAATACAGCTAAAAACAGCAGCTCACAAGTCCACAATGATGTTTCCTGAAACCAGAGGAGTACCTGGTGTCACTTTGTGTAGGCTCCATTAACAGCATTATAATTACATTCTTAGAATCAATTAATCGACACATAAATTTCTACATAAAATTCCTCAACACAGCATGAAAAGTGGAAACATTACTAGTCACAAACGTAGGACTTGCACTCCATCTTCGAAGCTTGAGCAAGATTCTAAATGCATCATTATGTGCTACCTGCAGCTTTTTAATTTTTGCCTGGCTATAATTGCACCACAAGTGGGCTGTATAGAGTGGAGTACAGTAGGCCCTAAAAAGAGCAGTTTTAACCTCATCTGTACACATATGAAATTTGCATGCCAGCATATTGGCTTGTGCATATACAGTTTTTAACACTGGCGCTGCACATCATTGTCGTCACATATAGATCATCCCTGATGATGTGACCCAGATATCTTACTTTGTTCGCCACATTTAGTGCTTGGTCTGCCAAGAAGAATGAGGGAAAACTTTGCTTCTTATCCTCCTTGGTTTTAGCAATCATGACAACACTCTTTTTAGAGTTAAATTTAATGTCATGCTGCACACCATAACTTGAGCAGACTCTGAGCAGTTGCTGTAAGCCAGCAGTATAAGGGGACAGTATGACTTAGTCATCAGCGTACATCAGATGGTTAATAAGACTATCCCCCACCATACAGCCAGTCTTACACTCTTTTAACTTTTTGGAGAGATCATCCATATACATATTGAAGAGAACGGGCGACAGTATTCCACCTTGTCGGACCCCATTGGTCACTGGGAAGGGTGCAGATGTACTCTTACCCCATCTGACTTGCATGGTTTGATATGAATACCAAAAATACAAGATCCTTATCAAATGAGAGGGGACCCCTCGCTCTTGTAGTTTAACAAATAATTTACCATGATTAACTCGGTCAAAAGCTTTTGATGCATCCAGAAAACGCATAAATACTGTATTGTTACTAGGGATGCCCCCCGAAACCCGGTTCTAAATGGGAACCGGTTCTAAATTAGTAAAAACCGGAGCATTTTTAAGATCCGACGTTTTCGGTTCTGCTATCGGTAGTCAGTAGGTACTCGAGAAATCATGGAGTGAGATTTATATTGTGGCAATTGTGTTTTTCGAGGAATTTAAACGTCGCGAACATAATCTTGTTTGCCGTTTTCTCCATCTCTCTGTCTCTCTCTCTTACTGCGCGAGGGGCGGGGCTGTGCTGTGCTCCACACACTCGCTCACATACGCACAGACAGCTCTGCTCAAGGGCTCATCATGGCGGAGAGAACTAAACGTTCAAAAGTTTGGGTATATTTTTCAAAAGTCGATGACAACAACGCTCGTTGCCACAAGTGCAACAAATCATGTGCCAGTAAGGGTGGCAATACAAGCAATCTGTCGAAACATCTTTTGTCGAAACATGGTATTAATCTGCAGAAATGCGGCGTTTTCGACTGCTTTGCTCGTAGTGTTCCATCCACGTCCACTGCAGGTAAGCCGTATGAGCCATAGATACGGAGTTAGCTAGGCTAATAACGAATTATTACAAATAGGCCAATACATAAAATATAATTGCTTAGCTAATTGTTTAGCTACAAATATATAAGCCATAGATACGGAGTTAGCTAGGCTAGGGACACTATAAGTCAGGAGAGATCACGACTCCTGCCGGAGAAGGCAGATATGTTGATTTTTCTGCAGAAGAACTGTTAGGATAATGTTCCAGGTTCTTGTTTGTTTGAACTTAGCCTTTTGCTGTAAAAAAATATTTTTAATATATATATATATTTTTTTTCTTTATCTACTTTTATTTTTTATCTTATTTGTTGTTGTTGAATGTTGATTATAAAGTCTATAATTCAGACGCATTTAAAACATTGCTGCTGCTGTTGCTGCTGAATAAATATTTGTTTATATTTATATAAAGTTATATAATAGAATAATAAAGCAATGTCGATTCTGTTCTTAATTAAGTGTCTTTTTTTCTTGCATAATAATCAAAAAGAACCGATAAGAGTATCGATAAAGTACCGAACCGATAAGCAGTACCGATAAGAGTAGTAGTATCGATAAAATCCTAACGATAACCATCCCTAATTGTTACATCTTCTATATTTACTAACAACTTCCTTCAGTGCATATATGCACAAATCTGTGCTGTGTTTATTTTTAAAGCCAAATTGATTGTCAGTAGTTCATATATATTCTTGAAGCCTATCCAAGAGAATTCGTTCCAATACTTTGGAAAGTATGCTAGCCAGAGCAATTGGCCTATAATTTTCTGTGCTGGATATTTTACCAGTTTTGTCTTTGATTACTGGCACTAGTAAGACAGACAACATGGAGTCAGGTAGGATGCCATGCATTAACAATCCAGAAAAACACATAGCCAGTAACACTTGAGATTCTGTGGCTAGCATACTTCAGATGTTCCGCTGTTATTTGGTCAAGGCCACATGCTTTGTTCACCGACAATTTCTCAATGGCATAGCACACTTCATCGGGTCTAATAACTACATCATCATTGTTAGAGACATCACCAATTAAAAATGTCTCTATAGTGTTTTCTCCACAGTTCAGCAATATTTTCAGGCCCAGTAATCCCATCAGTGCTGGATGGCAAGGGCATCTTACTATTATTAATAACTTTAACTTCCTTCCAGAAGTCATAAACATTATTCTGCTGAAGCTTTTTGGCCATGGAGTTTGCCCTCATGGCCTGCTCATTTCTTTTAATAAAACGTACAGCATATTTAATTCTAGCGTTAGCCTGTTTCTTGTGTTCACACTCTCGGCCATGCCTAGCTTTTCCTGATAATACCCAGTTTCTAAAAGCTTCTTTGGCCTCTACATGCAGTTCAGCTACATATTCATTCCATCCTGGCCTGACGTTATGTTGTTTAGCCCTTTTTTGGTGGAATGATTTACTGCCATTATTTAGACATTTCACAATTTTATCATACATTATACATAGATCATGCTTGTGGTTTTGGTTCTTACAGTTAATGCTGCCACACAGAATAGCATCAGATGGTATATGCATATTACTTAGGCTCTTATCAGTCAGTGAATTATAATGTTTTAAGTCATCTTCTGTAAGCCTAGACCAATCTACTTTCCCACTTTGTTTGTTGTTATCATAACTGGTCAACTCAGGTAGACTCTCCACATTTAACATCATAGACACAGGTATGTGATCTGGTGTGGCCAGACCATACAAGATCTCCACTTTCTCCAAACATTCATGAGCATCAGCTGTACATATACAGTGATCCAGCCAGGATGTTGTATGCCATGCTTCACTGGTATATGTGTAGCTATCTACTGGCAGCAGCACTTTACTAGAAAGAATCAACTTGTAATCTTGACAAAATTGGATTAGGTGTTGACCAAATAAGGAATTATTACCCGCGATATCAGCATTCATGTCTCCCACAACAAATATACATGTATATGCACTTTCTTTAATAAATGCACTAATAAAGGCGAGCCTATTAAGGTGTTCGTCCTCATTTTGGTAACATTCATAGGGAGTGTAAACATTTAAAAGTATAAAGACATTCTCATTATGTACAACGTTGATTGCTATGCACCAGTCCACCTCTAATCTAATCACACTGATCAGGGGATCATACTCCTTGTGCCAGAGAATGGCCACTCCCCCAGGTATTCTGCCATGCACTATCCCCATGCTTAGGTCTGTTGTGGACTCCCCTGCCCCATGGAAATCATTACTAACAGAATTAAGTTTGTCTAAATCTTGTTTCACTAATAAAGTCTCTTGTATACACAAGATATCAGCGTTCTCCAGGAGCTTGTCTATAACAATACGTTGCGCTTTGTCCCCTGCGCTATGACCAAGATGCAAGCCACGCGAGTTATATGACACAACTCTCATGAATCACAAACCAGATCTACATTGAATCAGATGCCCCAGCCTCAGGTACATGCATATTCCTTGCGGCAATAAGCGTTTTTACATCCGCTGGCCCTGCAGTTGACCTGGGTTTGCGCGCCTCATATCATAGAAATGCCGCACAAAAATCCCTTCTGGCCAAAGCTGTGCACTCAGCAGATATTTTAAAGGAGCTGAAGCGACTTTGAGAAATGTCTAGCTTTTGACATGTTACATCGCGGTGAAGTTTGTCTTTCAGGTATCTAGTTAGTGTCTCAGAGTCTAAGTCAGGTGAGAATTTTGTAGCAAAAACACTCACCAGCTTAGTCTTTATGACTTGTATTTTCCCCCCAGTGCAGGTTCCAACAATGCTGCTTGTATACACACTATATTACACTATATTATCTTATATACACACTATATTAAACTATATTATCTTATGTACCAGAAGTATACACTATATATTCAGCTACTATCCACACACAACTACATGCGATATACCTATGGTACAGCCACAACAATAACAGCAATAATTTGTAAGCAGTATACAGCAGTTGTATGTGTATTTACAATTGTTCATTGTATTACACAAACATTTGTATTGCAAATCTGGTCTAAAAAGACAGTGCACATCGTAGATATGTATGGGAGACGTCCTGATCAGAGGGCGCTATTTACAAAGTGTCATATTTACATTGTCTATTCTCACACCATGCTGTTAAGTGTTAATGAGGGAGGTGGTCTATGGGAAAAACTGTTCCTATAACTGGTGGTTTTGGTGCACATTGCTCTGTAGCTCTTGCCAGTGGGTAGGAGTTCAAACAGACTGTGTCCTGGATGTGGAGAGGTCTGTGCTGGTTCTGCCTGCCCGTTTCTGGGCTCTAGAGGTGTACAAGTACTGCAGGGAGCGCAGGGGTGTGCCAATGATTTTTTCTGTTGTCTTTACTATTCGCTGCAGTCTGTCCCTATTAAGGCTTGACCCGAATATCTGAGTATTCAGATATCCGTTCGTTGGGTAGGTATTCGGTTTCAATTTTGGGATTCGGATATTCGTTATTTTTTTTTTCTAAATGTAGGCTATCATTAAAAGCAAACTGCAAAATACATTTGTCAGCCCATTCTTCTACTATATTTATACTTTTTAATTGCACTGTTAAAATGTGGAAATATACACTGTCTCAGCTGCAGCGCCTGACCTCCCTCTCACTCAGCAGTGATGTCACGCTTCAGTTCACCTTGGCCGTTAAAGGGAAGACGAAATGCTTAAGACCTCAGCTGTGTGGCAACACTTTAAATTGAGCGATGACAAGGCAGTGTGCCAAATATGGAATTTGAAACTGGCCTACCATGGTGGCACAACAAGCATGATAAATCACCTGAATGCTCTAAGTAGTAGGCTATTCTTATATAGTGTAAAAATCTGAGACTATACTAGCTAACAAACTTACCTTAACTCTTGTCTGTTTTACTGTTGTTACTACCGAAGCTTCGGAGCCCAAAATATGGTATTCGGGACAGCCCTAGTTCCTATCCTGTTTTGTTGCTGTGCCGAACTAGACTGTGATGGATGAGCACAGGGAGATTCAGTGACTGCAGTGTAGAACTGGCTCAACAGCTGCTGTGGCAGACAAAATTTCCTCAATTGCCGCAGAAAGAATATCCTCTGCTGGGCCTTTTTGAGGATGGTGTTGATGTTGCTCTCCCGCTTCGGGTCTTTGGAAATGGTAGTTCCCAGAAACTTGAAGGTCTCCACGGTTGATGCAGAGGTGTTGGATATTGTGAGGGGGAGCAGTGCTGAGTGGTGTCTCTTAAAGTCCCCGGTCATCTCCACAGTCTTAAGCATGTTAAATTGTTCTGAGTATACTAGAGCACCAGCCAGCCAACCTCCTACTGATATGCAGACTCGTTGCTATCCTGGATGAGTCTGATGACCGTATTGTCATCTGCAAACTTCAGTAGTTTAACAGCTGGGTCCTTGGATGTGCAGTCATTGGTGTAGAGGGAGAAGAGCAGTGGGGAGAGGACACATCCCTGGGGAGAACCAATGTTGACTGTCCATATACCAGAAGTGAATTTCCTCCCACTTCCCTCTCTCACTTGCTGTTTCATGTCAAGAAGCTGGTGAGCCACTGACAGACTGAGTTGGATGCAGTGAGCTAGGAGAGTTTGGAGGAGAGGATTTCTGGAATGATGAAGTTGAATGCTGAGCTGAAGTTCACAAATGGGATCCTCACATTTGTCGATGGGTAGTCAAGGTGTTGCAGGTTATAGTGCAGTCCCATGTTGGCTGCATCATCCACTGACCTGTTTGCCCAGTAGGCAAACTGCAGGGGTCAAGCAGGTGTCCTGTGATGTTCTTCAGGTGGGCCAACACCAGTCGTTTGAAAGACTTCATGACCACAGATGTCAAAGTGACAGGCCTGTAGTCATTCAATCCTGTGATGGAGGGTTTCTTGGGGACCAGGATGATGGTGGAGCATGTATAGCAGGAGGTGGCTTCACACAGCTCCAGGGATCTGTTGAAGATCTGCGTGAAGCTCGGAGCCAGTTGGTCAGCTTAGGCTTTAAGACAGGATGGGGAGACACCATCTGGACCTGGTGCTTTCCTGGTCTTCTGTTTCCAGAAAAACCAGCTCACATCTTCTGCACGTATCTGGAGTGCAGCCTGAGTATCGGGGGGGGGGGGGTAAGGGGGTTGCCAGAGATGTGATAGGAGCTGTTGTCATTGGACTAGAGGTAGGTGAGAGGTGTGAATTTGTCCCTCTCAAACCTGCAATAGAAGACATTCAGGTCGTCAGCCAGTCTTTGTTTGCCTCAGCATGAGGGGGATAGTCTTCTGTAGTTTGTGATGTCTTGCAGGCCCCTCCACACTGATGCAGGGTCGCTGGCTGAAAGGTGTTTTTTCCGCTTTGCAGGGTAGCTTCTTTTAGCCACTCTGATCTCCTTTGTCACTGAATATCTGGCCTGCTTGTACAGGGTTCTATCCCCGCTGCTGTAAGCATCCTGCTTGGCCTGCCGAAGTTGTCTTAGTTTGTCTGTGAACCATGGCTTGTTGTTATTGTATGTGCAGAAGGTCTTGGTAGGCACACACGTCTTGACAAAAGCTGATGTAAGATGAAAAAAAAAAGAATACCCTGGCTTGTGCATCCTCGGTAGCTGGTTTATGTATGGGTATTATTTAATCTCTGCCTTGAAGTTGGGCTAACTTTTATGAAGTAAAGCTGCTTACCCCCCCCCAAAAAAAAGCTGATGTGAGATGTTACAGTGTCAGTAAGTTTGTCTAGGTTGCCAGTTGCAGCTTCAAATACGCTTCAATCAGTGCAGTCAAAAAAGTCTTACAATTCCTGCTTTGCTGGTCCATTTCTTCACTGTTTTAACTACGGGCTTTGCAGAGTTAATTTCTGTCTGTAGGTTTGAATAAGGCGAACCAAGAAGTGATCAGATTGCCCCAAAGGTGCCCAAGGGACAGAGCAATATGTATCTTTAAGAATTGTATGTCGGTGGTCTAGTGTGTTATTTCCCCTGGTGGGACAGCTCATATGCTGTCTGTATTTTGGTAATTTGTGGTTTAATTTTGCTCTGTTAAAGTCGCCAAGGATTATGAAAAGTGAGTCCGTATGGTTTTGGTCCAAGCTGGTAATCCTGTTGGCTGGGGTTTGCAGTGTGCATTCATGCTCGCCTGGGGTGGGATGTAAACACCGACCAGGATGTAGGATGAAAACTCCTGTGGAGAACAAAATGGCTTGCAATTTATGAACAATGACTCCAAGTTCAGGCTGTAGTATTTACTTAACACTGACATCTGTACAACAATTTTTGTTTATGTAGAGGCAAATTCCTCCTCGCTTCGCTTTCCCCGATAGTGCTGTTACGTGATATGCTCAGTGTAGGTGGAAGCCTGACAGATGTAAGCCACTGTCGGGTGGATTTGCTTAGCCAGGTTTCAGTGAAACGAAGGGCAGCAGAAGGTTCAAAGTCTTTGTTCATTCCATTGAGGAGAAGCAGCTCGTCCATTTTGTTGGGCATGGAGCAGAGATTCGCCGGGTGAATCGCTGGGAGTGCAGATTAAAATCCCCGTTGTCAGAGCCTCACCAGTGCACTGGCCCACTTCCCCTGTGTGCATTGTGTCTATGTGTCACAGAGAGCTGCTAACTAAGATCAACAAAAAAACTTTCTGTATTAGTGAAAACTGGTGAAAAACTATTTAGTTAACTAGCTAATGTTAAGCGGTTCTTCTCTAGTGAAAGTAATGGGGTTTGAGTAACCGGACACACAGACAATAAACAGTATCAGAGAACGTACTAGAGAGCGCTGTACCAAGGCTGCCATCCACGGCGCCATCTTGAATCAAGCTAGTGGAATTACCCATAGATTTGGATTCCTAAAGGGGAACTACTCCCTCAGCAGGAAAAGTTCTATTGCTCCTGTCGTCACAATAATTAGTTGCCCAGGGCAAACTTCATCCCCGTTAGTGCTCTAGACTACAATGTTTCATGTAATCTAGGGCATTTTGCCGTACTGTGCTTGTGCTGTCCTTGTTATATGTGCTGTATATAACATCACAGTCAGATAAACGCCTTCCTAATATCAACGAGCCACGTTGTCACGTGGCTTGGGTCCTGGAATGTTCCGTTGGTGTCTGGACACTCCTGCTCATCATATTTTTCATAAATTTTGTAATTCTGTTATCCTCTTTCAATTTTGTATTCTGTAAATTGTGTAAACGCAACATCCATTGCACGTTGTCTGTCTTAGGTGAGCGATCCCTCCTCTGTTGCTCTCCCTGAAGTTTCGTCACATTTTTTCTCCCTGTTAGAGTTTTTTTTTTACATTTTTTAGGGAGATGTTCCTTATCCGATGCGAGGGTCTAAGGACCAGGATTTTGTGTTGCTGTAAAGCCCCTTGAGGCAAATTTGTAATTTGTGATATTGGGCTATACAAATAAAATTGACTTGACTTAACACTCTGAAGACGGTTGGCCCCTTGTCCTCAGGTTTATTGACATAAGGAAGGGTGAAACTGAAACATACAAAACACATAATCAACACTATGCTTGCTTTTAACATGTACAGTTATACACAATGTAAATATACCAATGCAATCTAATATGAATTAAGTCCCTTGTTTGTTAGTTACAGGTCAAATGGATTTATTGTATATTTAACTTCAAATGTAATAGATGGCATATTTTAACATGTTGTCAATTATCTGTTCATTTATTTATTTGTTGTTTTTCTTATATGAACTTCCAATGGTCTAAGGAACAGTGCAGCCATTAGCAATAGTAACTCGGTAGATTTCTAGCATCCAATTTCACAGAATGTAACTAATACTACTTTCGGCTGCTCCTGTTAGGGGTCACCACAATGGATCATCCGTTTCTATCTCTTTCTGTCCTCTGCATCTTTCTCCGTCACGCCAGCCACCTGCATGTCCTCCCTCACCACATCCATAAACCTCCTCTTTGGCCTTCCTCTTTTCCTCTTCCCTGGCTGCTCCATATTCCGCATCCTTCTCCCAATATTCCCAGCATCTCTCCTCTGCACATGTCCAAACCATCTCAATCTTGCCTCTCTTGCTTTGTCTTGAAACACTTCAACCTGAGCCATCCCTCTAATATACTCACTCCTAATCCTGTTCTCCTTCGTCACTTTGAATGAAAATTTTAGCATCTTCAACTCTGCCACCTTCAGCCCCAACTCCTGTCTTTTCGTCAGTTCCACCGTCTCCAAACCATACAACATAGCTGGTCCCACTACCATCTTATTCACCTTCCCTTTAACTCTTGCTGGTACCCTTCTGCCGCAAATTACTCCCGAATCTCTTCTCCACCCACTCCACCCTCCCTGCACTTTCTTCTTCACCTCTCTTCCACACTCTCCGTTACTTTGAACAGTTGACCCCAAATATTTAAACTCATATGTCTTCGTCACCTCTACTCCTTACATCCTCTCCATTCCGTTGTCCTCCCTCTCATTCACGCATATGTATTCCGTCTTGCTCCAACTGACTTTCATTCTCCAGTGCATACCTCCACCTCTCCAGGCTCTCCTCAACCTGCTCACTTCTCTTGCTACAGATCACAATGTTATCCGCGAACATCATAGTCCATGGAGACTCCTGCCTGATCTCATTTCAACCTGTCCATCAACGTTGCAAAAAAGAAAGGGCTCAGATGATGTAATCCCACCTCCATCTTAAACCCACCTGTCATTCCAACCACACACCTCACCACTGTCACACTGCCCTCATACATATCCTGCACCACTCTTACATACTTCTCTGCCACTCCTGATTTCCTCATTCAATACCGCACCTCCTCTCTCGGCACCCTGTCATATGCTTTCTCTAAATCCAGAAAGACACAATGTAACTCCTTCTGACCTTCTCTATACTCAAGGCTCAGTGTTTTCGGTTTTTACCGATTTTCACCGAAAAATACCTGGATTTTTTTAAAAAGGAGCAGATAATTTTAAACTGATTTTTTTTTGAAAAATAAAAACCGAAAATGCTGAGTTGGCTTTATTACATTTAAAATGGCCAAAATTATTACGTTATTGGCAGGTATTACCTTATTGGTAGGTATTACATTATTGGTTGCTACAATTCCTCTCACTTTCCAAGATTGTGTTAAACAATCCAGTTAAAAACTCCACTGCCATCTCCCCTAAACACCCCCATGCCTCCACTGGTATGTCATCTGGACAAGTCGCCTTTCCACTCTTCATCATCTTCACAGCTGCCCTCACTTCGTCCTCGTCGTTGCTAATCCACCGCACCTCCAGATTCACTATTCCCACATCATCCAACCCTCCCTTTCTCTCTCTCTCTCTCTCTCTCTCTCTCTCTCTCTCTCTCTCTCTCTCTCTCTCTCTCTCTCTCTCTCTCTCTCTCTCTCTCTCTCAATTCAATTTTCCAATTCAAAGGGCTTTATTGGCATGAAAGTTTTACAACAATGTTACCAATGCATCAAAAATACAGTTTGAACGGTACACAATAACACTAATAATGAACATCAACACCACATTGTAACGATCAATAAAGAAACAATAAAACAGCCATAACAATAGAGAAACAGAAGTAGATCAAAAGTGGAGCATGGGTTGTGAGGAGACTACAGCTGTCATGTGTTGTGCTGCTTGTCTCTTAGGCTGTGACATGACCTGATATATCGCTCTCTCTCTCTCTCTCTCTCTCTCTCTCTCTCTCTCTCTCTCTCTCTCTCTCTCTCTCTCTCTCATTTGATTCATTCATCAACCCCTCAAAGTACTCCTTCCACCTTCTGAACACACTCTCCTCACTTGTCAGCACATTTCCATCTCAGTCATACTCGGTAATGTAGCGTTGTGTGTTTGAGGAGTATCCTCATCGTCCTGTGTCTCCTCTGGCTCCAACGGCACAAATAGTAAATGTCTCCTGTTTCTCCTATAAGTGACCCCTTCAGGTGTCATGACATCATATGACCTTGGTGCCACACCTTTCACTACACGTGCCTCAATGTTCCAACTTTTTCCCATCATGCATCTTACCTCTGTCTTTTGGAGACAGTGTGCTCAGTGCTCTCGCCCCTCTGTCATTGTACCTTTTTTGATCACACTTCTTTTTCATTTTGGCATGACACACCTTGTTGCTACCCTGGTCTGCTTCTGTTTCTATAAACACCTGTAGCCTTGTTTTAAGTTTTCTGTTGCACAACAGTTCTGTGGGTAACTCCCTCTTTCAGTGGTGCAGCTCTGTAGTTTAACAGAGCAAGATAAGGATTAGAGTCTTGAGTCCACTGCTTTCTTGATCAGCAGTTTGACTATTTTAACTCCATTCTCTACCAGCCCTTTAGACTTTGAGTATAATGGACTAAATGTGACATGCTTAAATCCGTATTCCTCAGCAAAGTCTCTGAAGGCTTGACAACTAAACTGAGGTCCGATATCTGTCCATACTGTATCGAGTATTCCATGGCATGCGAAGAATGACTTGATGTGTGTTATCACAGTACTGGCGGTGGTGTCCTTCAGTATTGCTAACTCTGAGTAGTGAGAATAATAGTCCATTAGTATCACATAGTCCTTGCCATACAGTGTAGAGATCTATCCCAACTTTACTCCACGGTGTCAGCTTTTAATTTTCCTCAACCCACATTGGCTCTTTGTGCTGTTTATTTCTGTATTTTAAACAGGTTTTGCATGTTCTGACTGTGTCCTCTATTGAACTGCTCATCTTGTGTCAGTATAGAGCTGCTTTTGCCCGCCTTTTGCATTTGTCCATCCCCAAATGGCCCTCATGTATTCTTTTTAGCATGCCTTTCCATGGCACTTCTGGGACCGCTATTCTAGAACCTCTGAATAAGACTCCATCTGTGACCGACAACTCATCTATGAAATTGCCATATGGTGCAGGGAATGAATTTACTGGCCAACCACATTTTATGTCTTTCATTGTCTTTTGTAGGATCTCATGAGCAGCAGTAGCTTGAAACATTTTTTTCCACATTTCATCTGAGACTGGGCAGCTCTTTCTGACTAGATTCACATGTACAGCTTAATTTTGTTCATACTTGACATTTGGTTCAGTACTGTCATATGCCCGGGAAAGGGTGTCTGCCACTAGCAGTTCTTTGCCTGGGCTGCACTCTAGCATTAGGTCATATTTTTGCATGCTCAAAAATAGTGCTTGGACCCTGGGTGGTGTGTTCACCAGGCCTTTCTTGGCAATGGTGACTAGAGGTTTATGATCGGTCTCTGCCCACACTGTTTTGCCATATATAAATACATGGAACTTCTCACATGCATATGACAGAGCAAGGGCCTCTTTTTCTATCTGCACATAGTTACATTCTGCTGCTGTAAGAGCGCTAGAAGCATATGCTACAGGTGTTCATTGGTTGCCGTACTGCTGTAGCAATACTGCTCCTAAACCTGACTCAGAGGCGTCTTCTGAAATTTTAGTTTTGTGTTTTTCATCATAAAACCTCAGGACTGGGGCTTCCATGATTAGTTGTATGAGTTCCTCAAACTCTTTTTTGTCATTACTATTCCAACACCAATCAGTGGTGTTGCATAACAAGCTTCTCATTTGTGCAGTGTGTGCAGTTAGATTAGGCACAATTTTGCCTATATAGTTTACCATGCCTCGGAAGCAGGGATGGAAATTAGCACCCGCTACACGCCAAATGCGGGTGGATTTGCGTATTGGCGGGTGAATTTGCTCAACCTACCAGCCACGGTGGCGGGTAAAGAAAAGTAGCAATTTGTGACATACTGAACCGCGAATCTGCCTTATTTCCCCCCCCCCTATGACCCGCCCTACTCTGCCTCTGGTTGGCTAGTACTTGTTGCCATCGTTGGTTAGCCAATCAGAGGCAGAGTATAGGGACGCTTGTCTTGCGAGTCTGCTAAGTCACACAGACACTTTCGAGGACGAGGAGAGAGCCAGAAAACACAATGTGGCGTTACATCGCAGGGGTTAAGAGGTCTGCAGAGAAAACATCCCAGGAGGAGACAGGTTAAAGAGGCGAAGACGAAACGAAAACCTTTTTTTAATGAGAAGTGGAGAATAACTGGCAACGGAGACAGAGAGTCCCGTGACTGGTTAGTTTACGAGGAGACAAGCCAGACAATGTTCTGTTCGGTATGTTGTCAACACGCTTCGGATGCCAACAACAAAGCTAACGGAAGGGGAAGGGGAATGCTCAGAAATGCGACACTGAAACTTCAGAATCTGATTCTGACGAGTAGTTAAAAAAGTAGTAAAACACACGCACAAACATACAGCCTTTGTGTTCAGCTTGTCCTCTGTAAAGTATGTAAATTTAATTCAGATTCTGTAGAGGGCCTTGGTAAAAATGTATAAATGAGTTCCTAATTCACATAATTAGTTTTATTGAGACATTTCTTTACTGTGTAAAGCTATAATAGCTTTCCAATTTTGCATTTCTCTTTCACATCACTGTTGTAATAAGGTGCATATTGAACAGGGGGATATACAGTAGTAGAAAAGGTGCAAAATAATGAAATCTGAGGAATAGAGACTTGTGTATGACAATCTTTGATGGATACTATTCCATTAGCTGTAGAGGAAATGTAACTTTACTTATTGGAAACATAATTTAATTGGACCCATACTGACACAATTCCTTCTACTTGTTACAGTCTTGGTTTATGTAATAATAAAGGGAATTTTGGTGGCACTGATATACTGGTTATTTTTTGACAAATATGTTAAATGTTTTAAAGGTAGTGTACACAATTTTGAAAACCAATATAAGAGTAAACTAGATTTTGAAAATAGTATTTTAAGAGTTTAAATATTTAAAATAGCCTATTGCTTTAATATTGTAGATCTTGTTTTATTATTTGTCACATGCAGTTACACACTGCTGGTTAAAACAAGAAAGTGGCTGGTAAAAAAATTGAGTGGCTGGTAGATTTTGGAATCCACCAGCCACAGTGGCAGGTGGACAAAAAAGTTAATTTCCACCCCTGCTAGGAAGCGTTGTACACCCTCTTTAGGCGATTTGCCATAGGAAGAACTACACAAACTCCCAGGCTGGCGCGAACTACAAGTGGAACTACCCCGTAGTCGGCCCTCTTGAGTGTCGTGTTTCCATAGCGATGTAGGAACCACTGGGCTCATGAGTTGACGTCAACATTTTGCGACAGCTTTCACCGCAACGTAATTACAGCGCGCCCTGGTGCATACGACAACAACAGATCAACATGGAGGGAACTGAGATGGATGCGGCCCTGCTGTTCTGTTGTGTTAGCCTATATATTGGTGGTGTAGTAAGCCAACAAAGCCTGCACCTCCTCATCTGTCCATTTTTCGGCTGATTTGTCCATTTCGTTTGATCGAAATTCTCTAGTATTAGCTTGCTACCACACAGGTTGGTTGCTGGCTTATAAAAATGGTGCTTGTTGAACACCGAAGTAGTAGGCTGGTTGCTTCTGATGTTCAACCAATCAGCGTCGAGCCCCGCCCAGCAGGTTTTCAGGGCCGCAAAGAAGTACCTACCCCAGAGCAGGGACTACAGACGTTCCTGTAAATGTCCCTGTAAGAGTTCTGGTCAGGGGTAGTTCCTCTAGTGGAAACACGAGCAAAACTGCCGGCCCCCTAAAAGCTTCGGGTAGTCCGCTGGTGGAAAATGACCTTTTGTCTGTAGGTGGCGGCATGTTCTTGATGGCTGTACTCTGCTCTGACTTGTCTGGACACCATCAACAGCTGTTAGCACCTCACCTAAGTAAGTGATTTTAGTTTTTCTGAATTCACATTTTTTTACATTTAGTTTCAACACATGTGATCGGGCAGCTTCTAATGCTTGCTCTAGCCTAGCATCTTGTTCTTCAATGGTAGAACCAGAAATCAATATGTCATCTGTATAGACTTCTGTGCCTGGCACTCTCTCAGAGATTTGTTGTATAGTCCTGTGAAAGTCTTCAGGGGCAGAGGTGAGGCCAAAAGGCAGTCTCTTAAAGAAGTAATGCTCAAGAGGAGTGTTGAAAGTACATATCCTTGTGCTTTCCTTGTCTAGACACACTTGCCAAAACCCAGAGGAGGCATCTAATTTGGAAAAGTATTTTGCCCCTGCCAAATCTCCCAAAATCTCTCCCCTGGTCGGAAGCTGGAAGTGTTCTCTTTTTACATATCTGTTTAATTCTTTTGGGTCTATGCACAGTTGGGGCTTATCTTTTCTCCCTACAATTACCAACGAGTGGATCCATTCGGTGGGCTCTTCAACCTTTTCAATAATATCTAGTGTTTCTAGTCACTGTAACTCAGCCTTGAGTTTATCTCTTAGGGCTAGTGGTACTTTCCGAGGTGCATGAATCACTGGTTTGTAATCTTCCTCCAGCTGTATCTTATACGTTACCCCAAGTTTTCCTACCCCCTGAAATACATCAGCATATTCATCCTTAATATTATGCACAATTCCCTTTTTGTTTACTTTGTGTAGTCTTTTTTACCAGTCCTAGTAAGGTGCTTGCTTTTAATCCTAGGATAGATGCTTTCTTGCCCTTGACAATGACAAATTCTAGTTCATGTGTTTTGTTAACATCTTTCAACATCATTTTCCATTTTCCTGTGTGAAGTATGATTTTTTCCATTATATGCCCTCAGTCTCACTTTAGTCTTTGTATCTATCCACGGTTTTACCTGTAGATTCAGCAGTTCAGTCTCAGGTATGATGTTTGTCTGGGCTCCAGTGTCCACTTTGAATTCAGTGTCAGCCCCATTTGCGTTGTATGTTTCAATCCATTCCTCGTCATCTGGCCCTGTTAATTCCACTATATCCTCATCGTCTGAACCTTGGACCTGGTTGATCTGGTTCACCTTCTTTTCTCTTGATCTCTGTTGTCTGCATACACGTGCGAAGTGGCTCCTCGTACCGCAAAGTCGACATTCCTTCCCAAATGCTGGACACTGTCGGGGCTGGTGCTGTCCTCCGCAGTTGCCACATGAGCGTAGTTGTTGCTCCCTGTTGGTGTCTCCCTTCCGCGCTGGTCTGGCTTGCTTGTTGATTTTTCGTTTCACTACTGTCTCAAGTTTGCACTCAGCCTTGCACATTGTGCCACTATTCATAGATTTCAGGCGCTGTTGAGTTACTTCCCTGGCTTGGCATATCTGTATTGCCCTTTCTAGTGTCAAGTCGACTTCTCTCGACAATTTCTCTCTCAGGCCTTTATCTCTAACACCCATCACGATTCTGTTTCTGGTTAGAGAGTCTGCCAGGTCTCCAAAGTTGCATGACTGACACTTCAATTTCAAGTCCGTCACAGATTCTTCTACTGACTCTGATTCTGTTTGATTTTGACTGTTGAATACATATCTCTCATACGTTTCATTGTGTTTTGGTGTGCAGAATTGCTCAAATCTCCTTCTTACCCCATTGTAGTCCTTTTGTTGATCTGCTGTCAGCTGAAAGCTGTTGAAGACGTCTATGGCCTCGGTTCCCACGACCATTAGAAGGAGCGCAATCTTCTGCTTGTCGTCCTTCTCTGTCGCCCCTATCGCAATCAGCTAGAGCGTGAAGCGCTGCTCAAATCGTTTCCATTGTTCTTCAACATTCCCGGTCAATTTCAGCTCAGTGGGGGGTTATAGCTGTTCCATTTTCTCACAATCAGTCGTCTGCCAAGGCTCATACAAGTCCAATGTTAGTATCTGAGCATGCTGTCCCACTGTACAAATCGGTTGCTGCGTAGCTTGCACTTACTTCACAGGCACGGTTAGCTCCAGCTTCACCTTTTGCGAGCATAACAGCAGTCGTTGTTCTACCGCCTCCCATTTCACAACCGGCGAGTCAGAGGTGAGTTCATGTACTCCTGGTACCATGTGTTATATGTGTTATTTTTTATTGACATAACGATGCGGCTCACTGGTGTAGTTAGCAACAACTTTATTCAAGCCTCCGGTTCATTTACATCAGCCTCTCTGGCCATGCTTGTACTCTGCGCATGTGCCCTGCGTGCTGTGTGTGCATCACAACATAACAGATAGTCACATGAACATTTGACTATTCTCTGCAATATGCCACAAGATTGATACTCATCCCACATCTTTTGTCATTAGAAAATCAAGCAGTTGTGAATGATACAGTTGTAAATTCACAGGATGTTAAATATCATGTTAGGCCAACAGTAACGTTGATGGTAGCAAGTGCTGGTTGACAACACTGCTGCAATAGTTGCTCACTAGTCAGCAATGTAATCCATTCGTCAGTCTGTTTGACTTGTTGAGTGACAACCGATTTTTTTATGCATGTGGTTAGCCTGGCATGCGCTGAAATGATTAGATCTATTCAAACAGTTAACATGGAAACCCATTCGGCTGTGTTAATGTGCAAAGCCTATGTGCTGAGGCTCTGATTCATTCCCACGTGGTAATAATGGAAATGGCAATGTTAGGTGCAGGAAAATAACTTTGTAGTTTCTGGTGACCACTCCACTGCTGCTGACAATCCATTATCTGCATTATGCATACTGACTAAGGTCTGGCACTGGTCTGCTTAATGTCAATAGTCTCAAACGGCCCATGTCAAATCTTTTTGTAATACACGTGTGAATATGTTAATCGGTGTCAATCACATTTCGGTGGCCTTACACATACGAAACAGGTAACGATTGTACAGAAAACGGCTTGTGTTCTATTATAACAGGTGTCTGAAATTCAAATTTGACCAGAAAGGTGAAGCACTTTGAGTGGCTGTTGCAGCTAGAAAAGCTCTATATAAAACGCAACTTGATTGATTGATTGATTAATACTAATGGCTACTCACAATTAGCAACACAACAAAGCTAATGGCTGCTATGCTAATGCTAACGGCTACTTGCGATTAGCAACACAATGCGTTTTTACACCATAACATGTAGTCACAGTAGGAAAAGCAATACACAATCTCATATTTACCTCTTGCAGATCACAAAAATCCAAACCCTTCTGGTAACTGTTCGTCAACCGCTAGGTTAGGAACGGTTTTTGCTCTCGAACAATCTGCACTGTGCACTTGACGGTGACTGTTCACCTTTTCTCGTTCTTACGCACCAAGACCTAACAGCTTACAACCAAGCCCCACCCCTCTACCTGAGAATGGAATTTGGATTGGCTATCATTTCAGAACATGCCAGTTAAAACGAAGGAAAAGGCTCATTTGCATAAACTAACCTTTTAACTGTAAAGATTATGACTTCTCTATTTTATCCATCCCAAAATATTTTTAACACATTTAAACATCATGAACTTCATTTTTAAAACTATTTGTATCCTAAATGAATTTTAGCCAAATGTCTAAATGCATTTTAGCCAGGGCTACAATTAGTTATAGACGCTTTCTTTTAATATTTCTAAAAGATATATTTTAATATGTTGCTATAGCCTATAAAGAAAATACAGTTGTACCGGCAGGGATGCGGTAGTGGCACAGAAGCCGTTTCCATGGTTATCACACGTAGAGCATCTGGCGTTTACTTACGGAGCACTTGTCTGCCTGTCTAGTCACATGAGGAGTGCATTGGGACCACGTGGATCCAAGCGGGTACGCAGGTGGAGTGTCACTTACCATTTGAAAAGATCATTACTCGGTTTATCAAAGCAAGTTGAGAGTGGAGATTAATTGCTGCACTGACCAGCAGACTGACTCAACAAGATGACCCTTCAGTACCAATTCAACATTGCCCACGAGCAACACAGAAAGTTACACTGATCGTGTCGTGTGGCTCCCTTAACGGTTGTGGCCCTAAACAACTGCATTGAGTGTTTATGTCACCAGAGGTATTGTTAGAAGTTCCCCCTCATACATTTTTCTTTCACTAGACAGCTATGGGTAGAGAAGGCAGATTAAAGTTTTCAAGAATGAAAGGAACAGCACAGGGAGAAAAAGCATACGGATTGCAACGCCATTTTCAACTTTTCAATGTGAAAAGCATTTTTGCAAAGTTAGCAGTTCTTTGTTTACTGTATTTGACCAATCCCCTTTGAAAAATCATATTGAAATAACATTAAATTGGGCAGAAAATAGAAGACAAAAATAAGAGTGATAGAGGGGGATGTATTTAGCAACTTTAAATACATATGTAGGATATTTGAAACATATGGGGCTTTCTCTGGACTAAGGCATTAAACATGTATGCAAGACTTGCCACAGGAGGGGTTCTGGATGGAAAGGCGGACACAGTTTAGTCAGTTAACAAAGGTTTTTTAATTTATAAAGTCTCTTCTCGCACAAGCTGGTGCACTATGGTGCTTGAGCTGCTGGCTCTCTCTGCTCTCTCGGCATGCCGTGTGGCTCCCTTCACTCTCGGCTTCTCCAGTTCCATGTGCCACCTGTGTCCGTGTCAGTGTCAGTCCAGCACCCAGCTTCACTGCGGCATATAAGCATCTACTCTCCTGTGAACCACGTCCCCCCTCTTCCCTTCCAGTCGACGCTAAACCACACCTCACTACTACATATCCCCACCGCCTGACTTAGGCTGGGGCAACACCCCCCCCCCCTCCGCCCCCGAGCAAGAGAGGAAGTCGGCCACCACCATCTGTGCCGGCCTATGGACCACCTTGAACTTAAAAGGCTGTAACTCCAGATATCAACGGGTGATCTGTGTGTTGGCATCTTTCGTGCGGTGGAGCCACTGGAGCACGGCATGGTATGAACAGAGTGTGAATGAGTGCCCCAGGAGGTAGAAATGAAGGGCGCCAATCGCCCATCTGATGGCCAGACACTCCTCCACAGTGCTGTACTTCCTTTCCCTCTGCTAATTTACGATTAATGTACAGCAACGGGCGACTGACTCCCTCCATCTCCTAGGACAAAACAGCCCCCAGCCCATATGCTGCCGTTAACTTCTACTGTGGATGATAACATCATCCAAGCAGGCGACCGCAGCACTTGGCCTATGAGGCGTTGAAATGTGGCTGGAGCTCCAAACAGCCTGAATGGAAGTGTTAGGAACTGGTACAAACCGTTAGGTGTAGAGAAAGCCATTTTTCTTCTTAGACTCTGGCGACAAGGGAATCTGCCAGTAGCCCTTGGTTAAATCCAGTGTCATGAAAAAGCATGCAGAGCCAAGCTGGTCCCAGAGTTCGTCAACCCACGGCATTGGAAAGGCATCGAACACTAACACATCGTTCACCTTGCGGTACTCCACGCAGAACTGTATAGACCCATCGGACTTGCGTACGAGGATGATGGGACTACACCAGTCACTGCTAGACTCCTTTATTGCCCCCAGGACTTTACTTCTGCCTGAACAGTTTTCTTTTCGTGCTTGGGCAGCTGGTACGGACGTGAGCACACTGTCACGCCTGGCGATGTCGCTTTGTGGTATTGTATGAGGTTTGTACATCCTGGAAGGGGGAGGAGAACACATCAACAAACCGATGTTGCAACTAGGCGACCTCGGCTTTCTGGTGGGGTGAGAGATAGTTCTCACAATGAAGGGAAACAGGATTGTTTGATTTTTGTACCCCTGGCCCCAAACTCATCTCTCTCCGATACAACCGTTGCCAGAGAAACCGGGACTGCCTCTCGCTATGCTTTCAGGAGACTGAGGTGGTAAACCTGTGCTGCCCCTCCCCTGTCATTATGCACAACCTCATAGTTGATATCTCCCACCCGCCATGTGACTACAAATGGTCCTTGCCACTTGGCAATTAATTTGGAACTGGATGTTGGAAGTAATACGAGGACTTTATCTCCCGGTGCAAATTGACGTAGTCGTGCTCCTCTATTATACAGGCACTGCTTCCGTTCCTGGGCCAGGAGCAAATACTTTTGTGATGACTGCCCGCGTGTATGGAGTTTTGCTCTCAGGTCCAGGACGTATTGTACTTTGTTTTACCTGGTGCTTGGACTGCTCCCCCAGCTTTCTTTAACTAGGTCCAACACCTCTCTCGGCATACTGCCAAACAGCAATTTGAAAGGGGAAAACCCCATGGAAGCCTGGGGCACCTCCCACACTGCAAATAAGAAGATCCAACCATTTATCCCAATTGCGGGTATCTTCATGCAAAACCTACGAATCATGTTTTTGAGTATTTTATGAAATCTTTGCACAAGTCCGTCTGTCTGGTGGTGATGCACACTTGCGTGGATCGATTTTATACCCAATAATTCATATAGTTTGCGTAACATGTGATATAAATGATGTGCAATTCAGCTCCACGGGAGGTTTCTGTCTTCTCCGAGCTCGTCTTAGTACACCTGCGTTACCGTTTGACAACACGCACTTGCAGTATTATTTTGTCTTTGTCACTCTTCCCGTTCTCCCACTTTCATTGCCTTTGGTCATGCTGCACTCCGTGTAATAAAACAAATATTATTTCATAGACAAAGAGTAGCTCTCCTCGACATCTAACCATCATATGAGGGGTGGAGGTGATTGGCGGATGAGGGGCCAGACAGAAATATTGCTCTAGCCCTGCTTGAACATCTGCAGGTCTTGGGGGAGAGCGGTTGGTAGCGAGTACATGACCCTGCCCTTCCAAACTTTTTGCTATCGCTGTATCCCAAAGGTTCAGTGAGCATCCCTTCTCAGCCATCTCCAGCTTTCAGAGAGAGGAGAGAGAGAGAGAGAGAGAGAGAGAGAGAGAGAGAGAGAGAGAGAGAGAGAGAGAGAGAGAGAGAGAGAGAGAGGGAGAGAGAGGGAGGGTGGAACACTGAATGTGAGCGAGAGACTACTCTGCAGATGTGGGAGGGTGTGTGAGTGGTTGTGTGATATTTGAGAACCTCATGGCTGATTGCCCGTTGCTACGTGTGTGAGTGTGTAGTGTGTATGTGTGAGGAACCAAGTGAGCTGGTTTGTCTGTATTTTTGTGTGTGTGTGTTATAAAGAACAGTGAGCCAGTAGCAGCAGCAGCAGCAGCAGCAGCAGCAGTACAGTGGAGCGTGCACTGTGTCTGGATGTTAACGTTGCCTCTCTCAGCTGTGGGACGAAGCCTGACTGTAGGTACACACATACACACACACACACACACACACACACACACAGATGGACATTTCTTTACTTTTCTGTTTTCTTACCTTTTACAGTCATTGGTGTTTCTTTAGATAATTGAGTACTTGTGCTCTCATTTCTTGATGCTTTTTTCTCATTTCATTTACATTTAAGTCATTATAGTAATGTATTCAGAAGACGATGTAAAATTATCTTTTTTTTCCCACAAGGGTTTCAGTCCAGAGGATTTGAGATAGTTTAGAGAGGTGTTAAACTGAAAGCTGCTCGTTCATTAGGAAAATATCGCCATTATTTTGTCATACTTTTCATATTTACCTATAGAACATATTTTCCTATAGCATTTCCATAATCACCAGCATCTACTATGTTCATGCCGATGGAATATGCTTGGCTTTGTATTCTGTGATGATGATGATAATGTGTGTGTGTGCGCGCGTGCACGTTTGTGTGTGTGAGTGTGTGTGCGCGCGCATACGCAAGTGCATGTGTTGGGGTGGAGGGGGGGTTAGAAAGGTGGATGGGTTGTATCCAGTTTCTCATAGCTTTAAACCTAAGCTTGCTTCCGAAGGTAGCATGACACGAGAATGTTAAACTACTGCAAGAATGCAATAGGACAGAAAGATAGACTGATAAATTGAGAGAGAGAGAGAGAGAGAGAGAGAGAGAGAGAGAGAGAGCAAGCAACAAAGTGGAATTAAATGAAAAAGAGAGGGCTATCTACCGATCTATCTATCTATCTATCTATCTATCTATCTATCTATCTATCTATCTATCTATCTATCTATCTATCTATCTATCTATCTATCTATCTATCTATCTATCTATCTATCTATGTCTTTCTATATCTATATCAATATATTATTCATAACTGCAGTGCATTAAAACTTTTTTCCTGTATCTGTGTTGATATATATAAGATTTAATGAGAGAAACAATTAAGCACACTTTACAGAAGGAAAAATGATTGTAATTTACAAGAGTAATTGTGATTTAGGCATGTAGAATGGATCAAGCTTATTGACAAAAAAGACAACTGTCTATGGCTTTGTACTTAAATCTCAACCAAAAAGTAATAAAGGGATGTGACGAGGGAGATGGACAGATAGAGAAAAACAGACCAAGTAGAGACGGATAGGACCGGAAGAAAGTCTTGCCAGGATTTGCCCTGAACAGACTAGGATGGGAGTCGACCCGCTGTTGTTCCCCATTCGGATGTGTTTTCCTGCGCCGCGTCCCAGCCCCTGGCTTCCCCTCTCCCATCTCCAGCCGCAACCTTGTTCTCAGCCTTAATTCTTGTTTGCAGGGCTGTGTACGGAACGTGCTCGGAATGAGAGCAAAACAAAGAGAAACGGGATGGAGGGCCTGGAAGGGAGAAAGGTGGGGAAGATAACAAAAGAGAAAGGAGAGAGGCGGGGAGGAAAGGGGAGAAAGGGGGGAGAGGTGGGGGAAGGAACAGTGGCAAGAGACAAGCCAACCAGGGGACAAGGGCAGATGAGATGAGCAAAAAGGGTGTGAAAAGGATGGATGAAGGAATAGAGGAGAGGTGGTGTGGTGGTTTGGGAAGACACGAGTGAGTGATTCATTCTGGCTCTTCTTCCCTGGTGGGTTTGTCTTCCTTATAATGTGACGCGTGGGTGAGCCCTACAGAATTTCTCAGGTTACTTGAATTATTTACGTACAAGTCTGCTCGGTTTTTCTAGATTAGCGTTCTGACAAAGAAAGGGGGGGGGCACTGTTTGAAATTAGACGCTTGATTTTCATATTTTCCCCATCCAAAACTGTATGTCAGCTGAGCCCAAACCTGTCTGTTCTCCTTCTCTTAGTGAAGAACGAATGCCATGAGATGCTTTGTGTCTGAATGGCTGAATGCTCTTTCTTGTACCGCTCAACATAATGAAACACCTGGGAACAAAATGTGTAGAATTCTGTGCTTGAGAATATTTGGAGAGGAAAAAAAAATAGCTTCATCATTTTAAATAGACATACACCTCTTTATCCAGCAACCATACACCACTTTATCAAGCAAGGTGTCAAGGGTGAACTTTAAGAAATTTTAAAAAAGGAAGGAAAAAAAATACAGACAAAACGGATTACTTGTGAAAAATTGTGAAAAAGGGAAAATTTCTAATACAATATATGCTGATGGGATTTGCTACTCTAGCTTAGTAGATAGGTTGCTGATGAGTGGCTCAACTTGAAAATAGTCAGCATGCTTCATTGACTGCATACCATCCTGACTTTGAAAGCAAGTGGCTCGTAAATTTCAAGCAGACGCACTCTACCATGACTTGGCCTCTATTCTCAGAGTCGAAGAGACCGTCACACTTATTATCTAGGGGGGAAACGCTGTAGAAAATGAGATTTTAGGTCATTTAGCTCCTACAGCCTCCCTCAGTATGCAAATGGTACCTTGCAGCTTTCTGACATCCAGGTATTCAAATGCTAGCTCTCCAAAAGGGGCTTGTTGACCCGCATTGATTTCATAATTGAGTTTGGGTTGTCTTTTAAGCTAATAGATATCAAATGAGGTAATGAAGTATTAAAATCATCTGCTCCACCTGAGTGATTCGCTGTTTCTTTTGGCCTTCTTTTATCTCCCCCTTTCTCGTTTTCTTTCCCTCCCTTCTCTCTCTTCCGTGTCAGATAACTACATCTATGACCCTATCATTAACCGTCCCACCTTTGCTGCAACAGCACATCCAGTGAGGCTCGCCAAGTAGTTTCAAAGCAAGGGTAATGGTGTAAAGAGCACGTGCAACTTGTCAGTCTGCCAATTTATTTCATTGCCAGCATTCTCTCTGATCATCTGCCCCACAAGTGCAAAAGCAGAGCTGGCACACATGCAGACTGCTTAAAATCGTGAATATCAAATAACTTGCGTTTATGTGTGAGCTCTATATTCGATACTGTTGTAGTCTTTTTCTGTATGACAGTGTCAAAAAGAACAGAAGTGAAGTTTCAGATAAAAAAACCAATTTCTAACAAGCTGGCTATAGTGACATTAGCTTTTTTGATCATTGTCACCAACCTTTTGGCTCTCAGTAAAATAAATGTACGTGCAGGGGCGTCCGGGTGACATGGTGGTCTATTCCATTGCCTACCAACACGGGGATCGCCAGTTCGAATCCCCATGTTACCTCCGGCTTGGTCAGGCGTCCCTACAGACACAATTGGCTGTGTCTGCGGGTGGGAAGCCGGATATGGGTATGTGTCTGGTCGCTGCACTAGCGCCTTCTCTGGTCGGTCGGGGCACCTGTTCGGAGGGGAGGGGGAACTTGGGGGAATAGCATGATCCTTCCACGTGCTACGTCCCCCTGGCGAAACTCCTCACTGTCAGGTGAAAAGAAGTTGCTGGCGACTCCACAGGTATCGGAGGAGGCATGTGGTAGTCTGCAGCCCTCCCCGGATCGGCAGAGGGGAAGGAGCAGCGACTCGGATGGCTCTGAAGAGTAGGGTAATTGGCCAAGTACAATTGGGGGGGGGGGGTAAAAAATCCCCCTCCCCCCCAAAAAGAAAGACTAGTCTCACAGAACATGTACTGTTAGGTTCACAAAACATATTGGATTGTAAGCTGAAGGGATGGAATTATTATCCATAATAATGTTAACAGCACCAATCTCTTGTGGCAGCATGGTTGCTGTTACCTGTAAGACTGCATTTCAGCCAGTATTGACGAGATGAGATCTATACCCAACATCATGACTCAGACCGTAGACTGAGCCAATAATGATGAACCACTCGCCCTGTCAAACTTAGGTCAGTGCATGTTCATAATCATCATGGACAGAATACTGCTGTTGTGTTTTTGTCATCCAGCAAAAGCTTTAATGGTTTACAACACAAATGTAAGTCCACATAAATTGACATTAAAGGAAAAGAGAATAGTCTACACATTTATGACAACATACTGTCCAGGAGGAATAGAACTTTTTAAACATTTAACTTACGTTTTTACGTTTAGTTGGGAAGGGTCGATTTACATTAATCAACATTTGAAACGAATGTAAATCTATCCGAGTTAGCTAATAAGCTAGTTTCCATCGGCAGTCCCTTTGCTTGATGTTGTTAGGCAAACTTGATTAAAAACTTGCTGATCATGCCGTACCCCATATCCATGGAGATGAATTTAACCAATTTTAATGCTGAATAAAAAAAACACTAGGCATTAGACAGATGCTTACATTGATGCTTAATTGCAGGTACTATGCAGTGTGTTGCAATTTGCACATTCAGCTTCTGAGCACACTGGCTTGTTAAAATAAAGGGAAAATCAGCAGAGAACCATGGGGTCCATCCTCCACCATCCTCAGTCCAATTAAGCAAGTCGATTTTCCGCTTGCCTCAGCAGTTTTATTAATTTTTTTCTAGGACTGCAGTACTCCTGTCAAAAAGGCATGCATGGGTGCTCAGTGAAACACATGACAATTATCAGGCGGCAGTGAGATAATAAAGAGGGTGGGCTGGTCATATCCAGTTAGTTCATGCCCCCAATGAAAACTCAGATAATGACAAAACAACCATCTGAGCTTGGCTTTACATTTCCTTTTTAGGAAAAGTCCCACCTTTCCACAAATTAAAAAAAACCCCTCTTTAGGTAGCACTGATTCACTTGGCTGCTGGTGCAACCTAAGCTAACCTAAGCTCATCTCCCTGTAGCCACTGAGACACACACGGATAAAGGGAGATAAAGGAATAGCAGTTAACAAGGTGCAGGTGTATCTTGTTTCTTGTTTTTCTGATGGCCGCTCCTCACTTTCTCTGCCACCTTATCCGCGGTTAATCCCCACATGTAACAAGGATCCATCCATAGACCAAGGGCTGCTCAAGAACCAAATATGAAAGTTGATGCACATTACCTGCAATTAAATGTTTAAAAGAGATTGTAAGACTATGCAAATAGTTGCTACTTTACCATAAATGTTGGATGGCCCCGTAGTGTTTTAAACAAAAAACAAGACCATTCTTTTTACCGTTCGATGGATGACCAGAGAGCAAAACTTAATTTTGGAACACGGGTGCTGCAAATAGTGTGTCTTTGGCATACAAATTATTTTAGCACAGTATATAGACGTGATGGTGGCAGCACGGTAAAGCAGTGGTTAGTGCGGTTTCCTCACAGCAGGAAGGTCCTGGGTTTGAACCCCGGGGTTGTCCAACCTTGGGGGTCATCCAACCTTGGGGGTCATCCAACCTTGGGGGTTATCCCAGGTCTTCCTCTGTGTGGAGTTTGCATGTCTGCGTGGGGTTCCTCCGGGCGCTCCGGTTTTCTCCCACAGTCCAAAGACATGTAGGTCAGGTGAGTCGGCCATACTAAATTGTCCCTAGGTGTGAATGTGTGTGTGTCGGCCCTGAGATGGACTGGCGGCCTGTCCAGGGTGTCTCCCCGCCTGCCGTCCAAATGACTGCTGGGATAGGCTCCAGCATCCCCGTGACCCCGATTGGGACAAGTGGCTTGGATAATGGATAGATAGAGACATGATCATTGCCTTTAATCAATCATGTTCTGCATCGAGTTATGTCTGGCCTGAATTTACATGCATGTTCTGCATATTTAACTTGTTCAGAAACTGCTAATCAATAGTGATAAAGTTTCCCTGTGACATACCACAGCTGTTATCATATAGCAACAATAATGTTCTGGTAAGGAAATAACTAGCAATTAAATAACCCTATTAAGTAAATAACTTTACTGTGAAGTCTTATCTCATTTTAAAGTGATTCTGGAATGTCTAGGACATCTTTTGATCAAAAAACCTGAACAAAATGAACTCAAACTGTGGTGTGTGTGAACATATTCTTGATGGGTGTGCCCTGTTCTATTCAGTACCGCACTGTTGGTCAGACGTTAGTCTGGCATTAACAGTGAGTGGCATTTGGTTGGTGGATGGGTTGGGTTTGCAGCTTAGTGGTCAGCTAAGTGCCATCAGCAGCACCTGATACGCCCAGTCTTGCCTTTTAGTCTGTTATGAAATCAAAATCTCAGATGCGCTGTTTGGTCAGTCTGTGTGTCTGTCTGTCCACCTACCCTGTGTTTCTCTCTGTTGGTCAATCTGTCTTTGTATCCTGTAGAGTCTTTGAAATCGCTGCACTCCTTTGTTCTCATTTCATCTATGAACCCCAAACCCCTTCGCAATTCTTGCCTCTAGTTATCTGCAGCTTTTCATGTCTCTGCAGCTTCCCATTCATTCTTCACTTCTATTTTTTGTGTGAAAGTACAATACTTTCTCCATCTCAATTTTTCTTTTTTTATTTCTTACTCTCTCCACCTCTTGCTCTCTGCTTGGTCTCAGCTCCCCTCCTGCTCTTTTCAGACATCTCCCCCTTCATCCTTTCTTTTTGCTCTCAGTGAAAGTTCTCGCCTCTCCATTATTTATGCGGAGTGGTCGGTGTTGCTGTCAGATGCAGCAGACAGGCCAGCTGTTTTTTTTCCAGCATTGGCTTTAGCAGTTTTCGGGGCTCATTCGTGTTACATTTGAACTTATGGTCAGTCATCTTCTACATGATTATAGTTTGAAGCAGGGTGCGAACTACAGGGGGAGCTTGGCTCTTGTTAATAAGAGATCAGCTTCCCTGAAAACATGATTAATGAAATTTTGGGGAGTCTCTAAAATATTGCCAATTTGCTATTTTTGCCATGCATTTCTATTTTTCTGTGTCTTCATCATCATGAATCACATGTAAAATTAGGCTATTATTGATGTATGATTCATGCATGAGGGTGATTCATCACTAATTCACTTTAATTAAGATACCAGCATGCATGCTATTCTTGCCATCACCATCAACGCGTGGTGGCGCAATAACTCACTTCAACTCAAAGAGCAGAGAAAAAAAAAGTTAGTCGCATTTAGTCTGCACGCCGACTTGCCATTATTCGTTTCTCTGTTTTTTAGTCAGCATGCAGATGGGTCAAAAAGAAAACAAGGAAGCGTATGCCGTAATTTTGGATTTACCAAAAAAATCTGTGCCAGTCGACTCTGAGGAGCAGCCAGAGCCAGAGGCCTTTGTGATTGCTTCTGCTTTAAGGTAAGAGCTGTTCCCAATTAAAGCTGCAGTAGGTAACATTGATCATTCCAATGCAAAACCCTTCTGCCTCTCTCTGCTGCCTCATATCACTCTGCTAAGTCCCTCCCACCAAATGACCTCGCATCCTCCTTCAGCCCCATACACTCATGTACAACCAGGAAATGTCAAACTGAGACTCATAAAACTTGTGTCATAGTTGATAATCTGTCCATGTAAAAAGTTATTTATTTGGAGTGAATCTCTTAGCTTCACTAATATTGTTCATGTGAAGCAGCTATTTCGAGTTTGTCTTGTTGATTTTTAAGGTTAGGGTTACTACCACAAGTGACCGGCGGGGCAGGGCAGCCACGAAATGATTGCGTACACTCGCATCTGCATTCGTACAACAGCCAATAGGAATGCCCTTTCTCTGAACTGACCCGTGATTGGCTAAAATTTTCTGTCCTGGCCTAGATTTGTTAAAGCTTGAATACAGAGCCATGATATATTGCTCAGAGCTTGCAAATTTTACTGTATACATGCTCTTTTTGGTGGATCTGTGCATCAGAGACAAATATTAGAGCTAACATCATCTATGTACAACACAGCCAAATAGAAATAACGTCAAGGCAAAAAAAGGGGGATAGTTCAAATGTAAAGGCCATTCAGTGGTAAAACAGCCTATAAAATATAGTATAACTGTCACGTATCAGGAAAGAACCCAAAAGCAGACGGGACAACCAGGTATGGGAAGAATCAAGTCTTTATTGAAGTAACCGATCTCAAGGGTAGAGCAGGACTCGGCTCAGTGGCAGGTAGGCAGGCAGGCAGGCAGAAGTCCATGAAAGGCGACGTTCCAGCGAAGACTGGACCACAGTGGAGGCTTTTTAAGGGTGATGATCGCGTTGATGTCAAGGGAGAGCAGCTGACTGCTTTGATGGCCAGCTGGTGTCAGGGGCGAACGCTTTGATGTCAAGGGCGAGAGGCTGATTGCTTTGAAGTCAAGGGAGAGAGGCTGTGACAGGGGGGGGGGGTCAGCAGGTGTCAGGGGCGAACGCTTTGATTTCAAGGGCAAGTCAAGGGAGAGAGAGGCTGTGACAGGGGGGTCAGCAGGTGTCAGGGGCGAACGCTTTGATGTCAAGGGCGAGAGGCTGTGACAGCGAACGCTTTGATGTCAAGGGTGAGAGGCTGTGACAGTACCCCCCTCCGAGGGGCGCCACCGGGCGACCTACCAGACCCGTCAGGGTGCGTCCTGTGGAAGTCCCGGATGACGTTCGTGTCCAGGACCAGGCGACGAGGGACCCAACACCTCTCCTCCGGGCCATATCCCTCCGAGTCCACGAGATACTGCAGGTCGTGACCGCGGCGACGAGAGTCCAGGAGATGACGAACGGTGTAAGCCGGATGATCGTTGATCATAAGAGGAGGTCAGGGCGGGGGGACCGGAGGAACTAGAGGGCTGGTAGAGACAGGTTTGAGGCAGGACACATGGAAGGAAGGGTGAACCCGGAGAGCGCGGGGCAGCTTCAGACGGACCACAGAGGGGTTAATGACTTTGACAATGGGAAAGGGACCAATATACCTGGGGGACAGTTTCTTAGCGTCCGATTTCAAGGGTAGATCCTTGGTAGAGAGCCGTACCTGGTCACTGGGGGAGTAGTCCGGAGCAGGGGTGCGATGACGATCTGCCAAGCGCTGGTAACAGCCGGAGGTCCTGAGCAGTGCAGCACGGGCTCGCCGCCAGGTCCGATGGCACCGACGGACATGGGCCTGGACAGATGGAACCGGAATGTCTACCTCTTGAGAAGGAAAAAGGGGAGGCTGATAGCCGTAAAGGCATTGAAAAGGGGACAACCCAGTAGCAGACGATGGCAGGGTGTTATGGGCATATTCTACCCGGGGGAGTTGTGAGGACCAAGAGGATGGGTTGGCAGACACCAGACAGCGGAGAACCGTCTCCAATGCCTGGTTGGCCCTCTCGGCCTGGCCGTTGGTCTGAGGATGGAAACCCGATGACAAGCTGACGGTGGCACCGATGGCAGAGCAGAAAGCCTTCCAGACAGCAGAAGTGAACTGGGGGCCACGGTCAGACACTATATCACGGGGAAGACCGTGGACCCAGAAAACCTCCCTGACCAGCAGATCCGCAGTCTCTCGGGCCGAAGGCAGTTTAGACAAGGGCAAAAAGTGAACAAATTTACTGAAGCGATCAACAACAGTCAGTACAATGGTGTTAGCTTCGGAGGCGAGCAGACCAGAGACGAAATCCAAGGACAGATGCGACCAGGGACGGTGTGGAACAGGCAGGGGGCGCAGCAGGCTGGCACTGGCCCGACTGGAGGGCTTATTCTGGGCACAAACAGGACAGGCAGAAACAAAAGACCCAGTATCCTCCGTCATGGAAGGCCACCAGAACCGCCTGCGGAGTAAGGCTAGGGTACGGGTTACTCCAGGATGGCAGGTAAGTTTGGAAGAGTGAGCCCACTGCAACACACTAGATTTAGCAGCATCTGGAACAAACAAGCGCCCAGGGGGACCGTTACCTGGGTCGGGCTGAGTCTGTTATGCTGCCATGACCTCCCTTTCAATGTTCCAGGTGACAGCCGCAGCCGCAGCCGCAACCACACAGGTAGAGGGAACGATGGTGTCAGGTTGGAGCTTGGGCTCAGACTCCTTCCCATGCACACGAGACAGAGCATCGGGCTTGGCATTCCTGGAGCCAGGGCTTGACACCCGACAGGGGACAGACTGAGGCAGAGCAGACTGGAGGCATAAGGCATGACAGACGGGACTCCAACTTAAAATTCTGGCCAATGACCAATCAATATGGGGACTATGCTTAACCAACCAAGGATGACCAAGTATAATGGGAGCAAATGGAGAATTGATAACAAAAAAACTTAACTCCTCTTGATGGTTTCCTGACAACAGGAGGTGCACAGGCTCGGTCTTAGAGGTTATCCGGGCCAGGAGACGTCCATCCAGGGCATTAGCTTCAAGAGGCTGGTCCAGACTCACAGTGGCAAGACCTAACTGCTTCACCACACTTGCATCCAAAAAGCTTTCATCAGCTCCAGAGTCAATTAAAGCCAAAAGTTTAGTGGACTGACTGATGGTAGCTTGCAACTGGGTACGTGGACGAGGAGACAGAGGGCAGACAGTTGGGCTCACGAGGATCCTCCCCCTCCCTCGTGAGCCTGCTAGTTTTGACGGACGGTGAGGGCAGGAGGCGAGAAAGTGACCAGGCTGACCACAATACAAGCAGCTGTTCTCGGTGATGCAGCGTTGACACCCCTCCGGGTTGAGCCGGAAGCGGCCGAGTTGCATCGGCTCCGAACCTGGGGAAGAGTCACGCCTCGGGCTTTCTCGGAGGACGTCAGCCTCAGGCGAGCGAGCTCGGCCCCAAGAGTTTGGAGATGTGGCCCGTGGTAAGTGGTTGTGACCAGGAAAGCGGCGCGTCCTCTCTCGCCTCCGCTCCCGGAGACGGTTGTCCACATGAATGGCCAGGGTAACCAATTCCTCCAACCCTCCAGGCTCAGGGTAGGAGACCAATTCGTCCTTTATGGATTCGCTGAGACCGTTGGAAAAGCCGGCCTGGAGGGACTCGTTGTTCCATCCGCTCTCCACTGATAGCGTACGGAACTCAACTGAGTAGTCAGCGACGCTGCGGGAACCCTGGCGGAGAGAGACCAGTCTTTTTGACGCATCCTTTCCCCGCACGGGATGATCAAAAACCTGGCGAAAAGCAGTGGTGAACTCAGCGTAGGATGATGAAGTGGAGGCCCGCATCTCCCACACCGCTGTAGCCCAATCCAGGGTGCTTCCCCGGAGAAGGCCCATGATGTAAGCGACTTTGGCTCCATCCGTGGAATATGACTGGGGCTGCTGGTTAAACACAGTCTCACACTGCATCAAAAAAGGGCGACAAAGTCCAAAATCTCCATCATACTTATCGGGCGGGGCAACCCATGGTTCCTTAGCCGAAGTTGATGGCGCTGGGGGTGGCGGAGCTGGAGGGGCGGGTCCCGGGCTAGCAGAGGCACCAAGTTGGGTCTGGATTCCGGAGATCTTTGAGCCGAGCTCACGGAGGGCGTCAGCCATCTCCTGTAGCACCTGGCTGTGCTGGCCGAGGACCGATTCCTGGTTGGCTACAGCCTGGCAGACCGTGGCCAGGTCTGTGGTGGAATGGTCTGCTGGGTCCATAGTGGCTGGAACGTACTGTCACGTATCAGGAAAGAACCCAAAAGCAGACGGGACAACCAGGTAAGGGAAGAATCAAGTCTTTATTGAAGTAACCGATCTCAGGGGTAGAGCAGGAGTTGGCTCAGTGGGAGGTAGGCAGGCAAGCAGGCAGAAGTCCATGAAAGGCGACGTTCCAGTGAAGACTGGACCACAGTGGAGGCTTTTTAAGGGTGATGATCGCGTTGATGTCAAGGGAGAGCAGCTGACTGCTTTGATGGCCAGCTGGTGTCAGGGGCAAATGCTTTGATGTCAAGGGCGAGAGGCTGATTGCTTTGAAGTCAAGGGAGAGAGGCTGTGACGGGGGGGGGGGTCAGCAGGTGCCAGGGGCGAACGCTTTGATGTCAAGGGCAAGTCAAGGGAGAGAGAGGCTGTGACAGGGGAGTCAGCAGGTGTCAGGGGCGAACGCTTTGATGTCAAGGGCGAGAGGCTGTGACATCGAACGCTTTGATGTCAAGGGCGAGAGGCTGTGACAATAACGTCACCTTCTTAAAATAATGGCCTAAGTCATATTTTCAAGTTCTTCAAAAAACAGAATAAACTGAAACTGAAACAAAATTTGTCAGTTTATTCTGGCAGGGAAGGAGCCTGAGCTGTGCGAGAGGTAGATCGGTATGGTACCAGCTAGACATAGAATAAACTGAAACAAAATGTGTCAGTTTATTCTGTTTTTTGAAAAACTTGAAAATATGACTTAGGCCATTATTTTAAGAAGGTGACGATAAGCACGGTAAATATTAACTAAAATAAATAAGTCTAAGGATAAAATGATAAAAATGAATAAATTGCTTCTCAGTCTGCAACTGAGCCATCATGTTTTGGCGGTGATCATAGGAATCGCACAGCTGGAATTACATCGTGAATGAGTGATGAATCACGTCCATTAAACTCAAGAGTTTCTAATTCAAGAGTGCGTGTACAACAAAATGTAGCGCTATCAAAAACAATATAGAAATGCATGTAACATTTTGGTTTGATAATTAATATGTAGCAATCCCCCAAAATTTCCCCATTCATTTTCTAAAATGTTCAAGGGGGAGCTCCTGTCTTTCCACAAGGAACAAGCTCCCTACGGCTCCTTAGTTCGCACCCTGCCTGCCGTAGATGATTGTACAAATGGTAATACTACACTAATTTCCATAAACTAAATATGAGATGCTATAAGGGCTGAGACCTTGAGCATAATTGTGTGGATGTCTGTGTGGGAATTGTGTGTATATGCACAATACTTTGAAGTCATGGTGTAGGGCCACCAACTTTTGAGTTGCGCTTTGAGTGAGATTTGTTCCGGGGGGGAGCGGGGGGAACTAGTCATACTTGTTTTTGTTATATACATTGATGTGCTTAGCCATAAAAAAAACTTGCATCATAAGATTTATTGAGAATGTCAAAACATTTGACAACTGAACAGTATTTCCTCAAATGTATTGACAATATGGAAAGCTCAATTCACAATTCACTTTTTTAGGTTGACTGTCCTAAAACTCACAACCAGAAAGTTTAATAGAAAAAGTTTCACAAATTCTCCTGTGCTCTGATTTTGCAGCATTGACCATTGATTGGGATGGCTCCCACCTGAATCACGGCTCCAAGTCTGCCATCTTAATTGTCATTAGAGATGTCAGTGTTCCCTCCAGGGCCAGGCTGTTCTATTTTTTTTTCTTCAATCCCACCAAATAAAATACCCACTCTGCATCAGCATTGGAGGTGTGGCAGGACTAACACCAGTTTAGCAATGATAGAGAGTCTCTCAAACCTGCCCACCCCTGTCACCTGTAAAACATGGACAACAGGGTTAAGTTGCACCATTACATTTAGACAAGTCACTGAAAATAAGCTATAGTTTTCAAATGAGGTACTTCGATTTCTGAACTTGTCTTTTAAGCTTTCTGTGTTGGCCCAGAAGGCCTCAATGTCTGGGTCTGCCGCCAAGGCCGAACATAGGCACTGTCTGATATAGTCTAGGTCTAGGAACTCCTCCACCAATGCGTCTCGTTCATTAGGGAAGAAGAAGGTGGGGATATTTTTTTTGAAGAGAAACAAGCGTAGAGTTACAAACTTGTGTTAGAAGTGATGGGGGTTATATTTGCCTTTTCCCCTCTTCCTTTTCTTACATACTTGGACTGGTTTTCATTGAGAAATGATTGGAGGTGTGGTTAAGCAGTGTTTATAAGAGGACGTCACTGTGAGGTGTGGGTGCGTCCCCTGGAGTTAACTAATAGCGGAAGTTGGCATAAATAAGCCTCAGGATACGCCATTTTGAACATGCTGTTCAGGACACTGCAAGTCCACGCCTTTCCAGCTCAAGACCAAAACCTAAACTGAACTAACATACCAAGATGGAGTCCGCCGCTTACGGGAGCTGAGACCCATATGGCCGAGGCTATTTCTTTCATCTTGGAAATCAGTCCTTCTTCCTGTTTCTTTCCTTGTTTCCATCTTTTCTACACACTCCAGGTTAGGACTAGTATTCCATGTTTAACCCTTAACCCCTAGACCCGCCAAGTCCGTGACATGATTTGGGGCGCTTGTCCGCGATTTATTTGAAGATTAATGCATATGTTCGATAAAACCGGTTAGCGATTAGACGTCAGTTAGTGAGTTACATCCAAGCATTCTGTTTGTGAGAAGAGACACAAATTGAGTTAGATTCAGCTGGGGAAAAGCCATATATTGCTTGGTTTAGAAGTAGGCCGCAGACATACAGCTACGTGTAGAATAGCTGCACAGTGCTAATTTCTCACTTAAAACAGATGGTTGCGTATGTATGAAAAACTAAGCTAGCTAGAAAGGAGGTTAGTGCATGCATTTATCATGTATATTGAGGTTAAAAACGGGGATATATAGGTCTACAGGTTGATAACAGGTTGGTTTAGCTTGTTAGCAGATAGCTACTTGGCTAATGGTGGCAGGTGTTTTGCTGGTGTGTACTGCTGTTTATTGGTTTGTGGTCTTCGAGTAACGTCTTGAGCGCTCTGTGTGCGGCCTGTTCATATCAATTTCTGGGAATACAGTGACGACCTATGAGCTATATCTTGTTGCAGGTTATATGTTTTGTCGGTAAGGCTATTTGGTAATAGTTACCTTAGAGGTAATTTTGTGAGAGTTGTCTCTTTTGGTTGGCCTATTTTTGAGAGAATTTTATAACAATAACCATGGCAACGTTCAGCGTAGAGGAGTTTTGTGGGAGTGATTTTGGGCGCAAGGAGTTGCGTAAGCTTAAAAAAAAGATTTGCTTGCAGTAGCTCAATATTGTGAGGCAGACATCACTCCAGAGACTAAAAAGCCAGAGATTGTGGAGACCCTGATTTCAGTGTTAGGCCTAAAAGATCACGTACATGAAAGAGCAGAGCGAGAGAGAGGGGGAGTGGCTGTTTCAGCTTGAGTTAGCAAAGCTGACATTAGAGCAAGAGAAGCTTAAAGTGAACAACAGTGACTTATAACGTAAGCACGAAGCTTGTTTTGATGTTTCCAGCTGCTTGAGACTCATGCCAAAATTTAATCGGGATGATGTGGGCTCTTTCTTTGATGCTTGAGAAAATTGCCAAAGAGCTGAAATGGTCTGAGAACAAGTGGACATCGTTTATCCAGAGTGTACTTGAGGGCAGAGCCCAGGAAGCTTGTGTGGCGTTAAATGCTTCTGACAGCAGAGACTATGATACTGTGAGGAAGGTGGTTCGAGCAGCCCGTGAGGTGGTGCCAGAAGCCTACCAACAGAAGTTCCAGTCTCTGCAGCAAAATTCAAGTGAAATTTTCCTTGATTTGGCTAGGCAACAAGAGTTTGTATTTGACAGGTGGTTAGCACTAACACTCACACCTTTCAAGAGTTGCGGCAACTTATGCTGGTGGAGCAGTTCAAAACCAGTTTACCCTGGCATATGGAGATACATCTAAATGAGATGGGCATTACTGAATAAAGAAAAGCTGCTATGGCAGCAAATTCTTATGAGTTAACTCATAGAGAAGTGCCATGGAAAGGAAAGTTTGTCAGACAGGATAGGAGGAATGCTGCAACTGACAGGCCTGGTGAGGCTGTCAAGACAAAATCTACTCCCACGTCTGTTCAGTCTCCAGGGCCAGGGAAAAGATATGAGAAGCCTCATTTTTTTCCAAAAGGATGTCATCTGCCATTATTGCAGAAAACCTGGCCATATAAAGTCCAGTTTTCCCGGTCTCAAAAGGAGAAATGGGAAACTTGTGGGATTGATTAGTGCCCAGACTCATCGGTCCCTGTGAAGTGGACAGTTTGAACGTACCTTCCTGTCCAGTAGTGAAGGGGTTTGAAGATTTTGTGTCAAAAGCGGTAGTTTCTGGTACACCCGATGGCGAAATGGTCCCAATATCAATTTTTAGGGACACAGGTGCCACACAGTCCTTGATGGTTCAGGGTGTCATAGACCTACCGCCTGCCACCTATTTAAAAGCTTCTACCCTCGTGAAGGGGGTAGGAGGTGGTTTTGTTAATGCCCCTCTGCACAAAGTATTTTTGGCATCTAACATTGTAAATGGACCAGTAGTGGTGGGTATTGTTCTTTCCTTGCTGATTGAAGGAGTTGCCTTTGTGTTGAGCAATGATTTGGCTGGTACTCAGGTTTGTGTGACACCTGTTGTGAGTGAGACACCTTTTGAGGTCCCTGAGACCATGGCTTTGGAGAGAGAACATCCTGAGGTGTCTATGGCATGTGTGGTGACACGTGCTCAGGCTCTGGCTGCTGAAAAGGGAAAATCCAGTGAGCAGGATGAACTGTCTGGTGGTTCGGCTTATACTTTTTTTGCTAGACTAGCTGAGGTGTCTCCCTGCTCCCAGTTTTCTCGGGAAGCCCTTGTATCAGAGCAAGGAAAAGATGCTTCTGTAGCTCCATTAAGACAGACGGCTGATAATGCTGAGGACATGAAGGCTGTGGCTGAAGGTTTCTTTCTCCAAGATGGAGTGTTGTTGAGGAAATGGCAGCTTCATGATCATCCTGCGGATGAACTGTGGACCGTTATGACTCAAATTGTGTCGCCTGAAAGTTTCATGAAGGAAGTCCTGCATTTAGCCCATGAAGTGTCCATAGCAGTTCATTTTGTTTGTACTTGTTAATTTCCAAAGAAATTAATATTAATATTTTTTTATTTTATTAATTTATTGCTGATTTTTCCCTTTTTTCTCCCAATTTAGTGGCCAATCGATCTCTATTTTAATTCAAACACACACCCTCGTACTGCATGCGTTCGCCAACTGCATCTCTCCGGCCGGCAGTCTCGAAGGAGACCACCTCCCCACTTTCGTGACAAGGCGCCTGCAGGCCGAACCACTGTTTTTTTCCGACACACACAGAGACGCATTCACGTGACGAACACAAGCCGACTCCGCCCTCCTCCCGAAGACAGCGTTGCCAATGATTGCTGCTTCATCAAGTCCGGATTAATAATAATGTTTTGGAAAAAATTAATGTATGAATTTGACCTATCCACAAAGTTAAGGGCATCCTCCACCCCAAATTCCGCGTTCTGCCTCACATCCACAAATCTCTGGCATGCTTCAGCAAAGGGTCTCTCAGAGTCAACCTTTGTAGAGCATACTCTACAGCTGTCATCAAGAATCTCAGGGCTGCAGTGTGGAATATATCCACATGCTGGGCTGTGATGTCCCCAGTATCCAGTAGTTCAGGGGTCGGCAACCTATGGCACGCGTGCCCACGGTGGCAACTGAGGCCATTAACACAGGCAGGCAGAGCAGTTCAATAATAAAAAAAAACTTTCAATGTAAAATATAGCCTAATGGTGAGCTAAATAAATAATTCAATTGGAAATAATACTGAAATAATTAATTAGTCTCAAAATACACCATTGTTTCTGACAGCAAGAGAGCGCACACAATTGAGGTGGTCTATCATACCCCTCCTCCCCCTCCCTTTGAACTGCCCATGAGCACAGCCTTACAACTGTAGTGAAAACAGGATAGCTAGCTAGCTTTCTTTTTTTGCTTTATGTGAAGAAAACTGATGATGGCGGAAGCAAAAAAGAAAAAGTAGGTTGTCTAATATTCACCTCTTTCAGCCATCTTTGACAAACTAATTTGGATTTATTTCACAAAAGGACCGAGCTGTGTGCACTGTCTGCTGCGAAAATGTGTGTCGATCTCAAGTGTAAAACCTAATTTTGAAACAAGGCACAAGAAAAGCTTGAAAGATAAGGCTGATAAAGCTGAGTTAGTCAAGACGGCAGTGGCCCAGTACGAGAAGCAAAGCAGCATGTGCCGCTAAAAACCAAGCTACAGAGGGCAGCTATAAAGGCGTGCAGTGCATTGCTAAACACGGGAAGCCATTCTCTGAGGGAGAGAATATAAAGCAGGCTTTCCTCAGCAGTTCGGAGGTCATATTTGATGGGTTACCAAACAAAGACAAAAAAGGGTCGCACTAAATCGCTAAGACTGAATTAATTTTCTTTTGTGCCCTAGTGATATTTACACATCTGCACAAATAATAGTGTGTGTGTGTGTGAAGTGCAGATCTATTGGCATGCGAAGTGTAGACAGGGAGTAAAAAAGCAGTACATAAATAAATAGATAGATGATCATTATGAAAATGAACTGGCACTCGAGTCTGCTTTTTTTTTTTTTTACTTTGTAAAGTGGCACGGGACATCCAAAAGGTTGCCGACCCCTGCAGTATTTGGTTGAGCCTTGCCCTGGTGGTGTAGCTGACATTCAGTTTGTTTCCTGTTAGAGATGGAGAAAACACAATCAAATCCATGTACTTTCATAAAAACACGCAAATACACACCTGGGCATGGTGGCCCAGTGGTTAGCACTGTTGCCTCACAGCAAGAAGGTCCTGGGTTCAAACCCCAGGTCATCCCAGGTCCTTTCTGTGTGGAGTTTGCGTGTTCTCCCCGTGTCTGCATGGGTTTCCTCCGGGTGCTGCAGTTTCCTTCCACCATCAAAAAGACACACATATTAGGGTTAATACTCCCGTCTGTGCCCCTGACCAAGGCAATGGGAAGAAGAACTGGAGTTGGTCCCCATGGCAAGAATTAACAAAGAAAAAGATAATGTTGTTATATGGATAACAGGATGTAAAGGCATTTCCTTCCTACCTGTGACATTTGAACCATCTGTAACAAGGATGTATGGACTCTCTCTCTCTCGTCAGCATTACCAGTATTTATAATACAGGAGGTCTTGGTCCTTGCACATTTGTACTCCTGTGCAATAGCTGAATCTTTGAAGCAGTCTTTTATGAGTCGGCCCAGATGATTTGTGACAGCCAGTGGTGTATTATGATTTGACAGCATCACAGCCATTTTTAATTCTCTTGTCTACAAGATCCAGTTGCATTGATGTTAGATTTTGAATGATTTGAATGTACACAATGAATTCATGTAATAGATTAAATAGCCAAAACTCTATTTAGGAAATGAGCTTTTCTAAATGGTATAGTGTCATTACCCTCCACTACATGACCATACACCACTGTGCATTACCAACCTTCATTTCTTGGGCAAGTCATTGCCCCAGCAGAAGGAAGTGTCACTGAGTACTGCTGGACTGCAGTGCTTTCAGTTTTTCCTAATGGACTTTGCTTTTTATGTGTGCCTAGTAACATCTGCTATGCCCTGGTGATAGCAAGCATTTTCTACCCTACATACGCCGCACCAATGTGCACTTAGCGGTCCCTTTGTTATGAATGGCCATTTTTTTGACCATTCATTTTTAATAGAGCACATATAGGATGCAGCTCTGCTCTGGGCTTTGGTATTCGGACTGTCTCTTCTCTTTCCCTGAGGGTTCATGTAGCTCCCTCTGCTCTAACGTCTCATGATTTTCTGTCAGTGGTAGACTTTCATGTTCTTCCTCTGTGTCTTTTCCTTCTGTCTCAGGGTCTTTTGGAGGGCTGGTTAGCTGCTCACGTTGAGATAAGACCCTGCAGCTGTCCCTGACAATTTAGAAAACATCCTATAACAGACAGCTCAAATTTATGTATCGGCTACAAGCAAACTTTATTTTTAATTGTACAGAACCAGTCAAAAGTCTGGACATGCTTGATTATGAGTTTTTGACTGATAACTTTTTAATCAAAATGCATATATAAACAAGATCATTTGAGCTGAGCGCTCATTGACAGCCGTGATGTGTTTCTTTAGAAAACAACAATTAGCCGCTAACGTTAACTGCTAGGCATGTCCAGATGTTTGACTGGTACCGTATGTGTTATCGTGTTTTTAAGCACAGAACAATGTAAATAAGTGCTGCAACACTGTAATAACTTTGCTAGCCTTGTTCTACATAGGCCAGCTCTACAACTTTACACCAACAGATCCTGAGTAACACCCGAAGAATTCATAAAATTAGATAAATGACCATTGCAATTACAGGTGGTCCCCGGGTTACAAACGAGTTTCGTTTTTGAGTCTGTTTTTATGTTGAATTTGTACGTAAGTCGGAACATTTATGTACAGTTCACATCACATCTAGCATCAATTAGTCAAATGTTTCTTAGTTATATAGTATATATTTTACCTAAAACATCATAAATATAATAATGCAGTAATAATAATAAATCTAACTACAGTACAGTATTTGTAATTGAGAGAGAGAATGTGTGTATAGGTATAAAAAACTTTACAGAAACATTTCTTACATTTCAAATTCCCCACCTGCCACTGTACCAGGAGTAGGTCATGACCGGTGGATGCCGGCCGTTTGACGCAAGAAACGAGAGCCTGCTTGGGGCTCGCCTCCCCGCTTCACTGTAAGTGAAAAAAGTATAAGAGCATTTCACCTCTCTGAACACTTTATTATTTCTACTTTCATTTCAATTGTGATCGTTTTCCTTTTCTTCGATGCATCACCATCACTTGCATCAGATTTACGCTTTGAAGCCATGATTACGAGGGTAAACACATGGAAAATTTTAAGTCAAAACATAACGCACACAACAATTTTTACGCGATCAAACTTAAAATGTCAATGACGGCGTGGCGTTGTTCTGTCTCGGGCTGACAAACCACCTAAAACGCGCAGTGTTTTGAGCTTCACACAAAGTAGTCCATCTGTTCGTTAGTACGAACCATTGTCTGTAATTCGGTTTATCAAAATAATAAGCTTTACAGAGGTCGGTTCGTAAGTATGGGAGTTTGTATGTCAGGTGTTCATAACCTGGGGACTACCTGTACCACCTTCATATGTTTGTTCCTCCAGCCTTGCTCCAGTCATGCTCAGTGGTTTAGTTGCTCAACCACAGAATCATTGTGATAGGCTGCTCCACCGGACCGTGCATCACAATGATTTGTTGTTGCACACATGGATGTTCCTTTCACATGAAAGTTACAAATTTTACATTGGAGGAATCGTAGACGAAAGGTTAGCCTGAGAAAAGGCATGTGGCGCGAGATGTCTATCGATTGCGTGAGTCTCATGCTAAATGCGTGAAAGTTGGCAGCCCAGTTATAAGTAATCATTATCTATAATTCAGACTAATCAACAGGGAAAAACTGACAAGCACATTTTTGGAATCAGTTATGCCTGGTGAGTACATATCCTGTCCTTTTTTTTTCTTCTTCTTTGTACCGTTTATTTTCTTAGCTAGGGTTTAGTTTTCACAGTAGCCCAAGGCTCATGTGTGTTCAGCTTCAGGGTGTTGTAGGTGTGCTCTAGATAGCTTTAATCAGTGCTGAGAATGGGCAGCTTCCTCCTCGCTAATCCACCACACTTCCTGCTTCACTATCCCCACATCATCCAGCCTTTTCTCTCTCTCATTTTCTTCATTCATCAGCCCCTCAAAGTACTCCTTTTACCTTCTCAACACACTCTCCTCACTTGTCAGCACATTTCCATCTCTATCCTTGATCGTCCTTACCTGCTGCACATCCTTCCAGCTCGGTCCCTCTGTCTAGCCAATTGGTACAAGTCCTTTTCTCCTTCCTTAGTGTCTAACCTCTCATACAACTCACCATACGCCTTTCCCACCTCTCTTGACTTTATACTGCATCTCCTTGTACTCCTGTTTACTTTCTTCATCTCTCTGTGTATCCCACTTCTTCTTTGCCAACCTCTTCCTCTGTATACTTTGTTGTACTTCCTCGTTCCACCACCAAGTCTCCTTGTCTTCCTTCCTCTGTCCTGATGACACACCAAGTACCTTCCTAACTGTCTCCCTCACTATTTCTGCAGTGGTTGCCTAGCCCTCTGGTGACTCTTCACAACCACCCAGTGCCTGTTTTAACTCCTCCCTGAACTCCACACAACAGTCTTCCTTCTTCAACTTCCACCATTTCATCCTTGGCTCTGCCTTCACTCTCTTCCTCTTCTTGGTCTCCAAAGTCATCCGACAGACCACCATCCGATGCTCCTGGCCTTACTCCCCTTCCACCTGGTCTCTTGCACACACCGTATATCTACCTTTCTTCTTTCCATCATATTAGCCAGCTTTCTCCCTTTACCAGTCATAGTGCCAACATTCAAGGTTCTGACTCTCACTTCTACACTTCTACCCTTCCTCTTCTCCTGCTGCCTCTGGATATGCCTTCCCCCTCTCCTTCTCCTTCACCCAACAGTAGCATAGTTTCCACTGGCACCCTGCTGGCCAACAGTACCGGTGGCGGTTATTGGTAACCCGGGCCTCGACCGATCTGGTATGGAAATCTGATTTATGATCCACATATTTGATTTGGCAAAGATTTTATGCCGGATGCCCTTCTTGATACAACCCTCCCCATATATCCGGGCTTGGGACTGGCACTAAGAATGCACTGGCCTGTGCATCGTCAAAGGCTGGGTTAATGTAAATTTAAGACTAAAATACTGATATCACTATTTTAACACTTCCAAATTACAAAAATCGTCTCCCCGTGTCAGAATACCAACAGCACCTCCTACAGCAATTGAAAATTACTGTACAGACTTGTTACCCCAGCGGTTCATGAGTCCTGACTTTTAACATGGGGGTGAATGGCAGTAAGGGAGTATGAACCTTCCTTTGAGGGGGTCTAGCCAGAGGCTCTGAATACCCAATCAGAGTTTTGAGGGAGGGGGGGTTATCAATGATATCATGCAAGAAATATTTCTTGGTCATCTGTTATTGGCCAAAACACATAAAATGGTGCTCCAATGGAGGACGTCCTCCCTAACCAATCAACAACCAGAATACAATATTGACATCGCGTTGGTCTAACAATTTCCAAATTTCATCTTCAGCTCTCAACCACTGTATCATACGTGAGTGTGATGAACTGGCAGTAAAGCGATATAGTTTCATACAGTATCATATTAGAAATGAAATTATAACATGCAAATGGCAAACTACATTTAAACACATCACTAAAAAATGACATTTTATTTAGGCCTTTTCAACAGAGTCGAATTTCCTTTTTTCAGATTTACGTTTTCCTTTCTTTTATTTTTAATCGAGCAGTGACAACAGCCACTTTGCCTTGTGACCTTACAAGAGCCAAAGAAAAGGTGAATATTTATAGCACTTTAGTTTCCCCCCCAGTTATTTTACAATAATTATTAAACTGCCAAAACTCGATTTGTGTTGACTGACTAGGCTTATTCTGACCTTATAAGATCAAAAGAAGACCGTCTTTACTTCTCTCTTGCTCTTAAGACTGGATGCAACAACAGGCCTCACAGTAGATATGAACCTCCCATAGGCAGAAGAATTCATAACGCACTTCATTTTTGCTTTGCTTGTAATAATAACAGATTTTCATGGTTTTTATGGGATTAAAGTTAAAAATGTAAATATATGTAAAATTTAAAATGAAAACAAAATGGCGACAGGCATGGGTGCGAGTCCATGAGTACTGGGATGGCATCCAGCGCTTTACCTGTACCCCGCCCATAGGGTTAGTGGTTGTGTCGGGAAGAGCATCCGATGTTAAATTTTGCCAAATCAGTATGCGGATTGACAAGTCCATACTGGATCGGTCGAGGCCCGGGTTAACAACGGCCGCCATCGGTGCTGTACCCTCACAGAGTACCGATTGCAACTGTAAGATACACTGTGGCAACCCCTGAGAAAAAGAGAACAAGCCAAAAGAAGAAGATATAAATAAAAATAAAATTGTTGGATTTAAGCGATCTTGTAAGCCATTGTTTTACTGTTTAATTTTTCGCTGAACATAAGAAATAAGAGATTAATAGCAACTAGTGTAAAATAAGATGATGCTGTGAGTTGATTTTCCTTCTGTCATCCCCAATTTTTTGAGTCAACAGCCGCCACTGGCATACATTAATAAAAGTGTTAGCAAGTTGTGCGTACAGGATTGACATAGTCTTTTAACCTGCTCATAATATGCCATATTGACCTTGATTATGAGATGCCCCCTTTTTTTTCCCCAAGACTCCTGTTTTCGAGAGATTTTTTTGAAGCTCAAATATTTTTATAAAGAAAAGCATTATATCTGGCCAAAATGCTATATACGTATATGTATATATACATATATATATGTGTGTGTATATATGTGTGTGTTTGTGTGTATATATATACATACACATACACATATATATATACATATACACACACACACACACATATATATATATGTGTTTGTGTGTGTGTGTGTGTGTGTGTATGTATCTTTTAAATAAAATTGTCTTGTTTGAACAGGCCAAACGTTAAACTGCAGCCTACTGTTAGCCCTATTTCTAACTTAATATAAACATCTAAAAGTGAAAAATGGAACCATAGGTTATATTTTAATTAGACCCTGCCTCATTGATCACTATGATCTTAAAATTGGAATTATTGGGGTGCCTCTGTAGCTGAATCATTACAGTGCATACCACATGGCAGTGGCAGTTCTAGCTTGAAAAGCGCACCTTTCTGCACTAATTTTTATTCAGACTTTTGGAACAACACAAATAAATAATCATAACATTTAAAACTATATTATATAAGACTCATAAATATCAAAGAAGTAACAAAGACAAATAGAAACAAATTGTGGTAAATACAAATAAAAAAAGAATTGAATTATTACACTATTACCTTATTGCAAACAAAAACATACAAATAAAACTAAATAGCACAAATCCTATATCACACAAATACACAAATAGACTAAAACACTTTTAAAGAAGAGAACCTATCATTACACTATTGCACTTCAAACAAGAAACACAAACTAAATTGTGCAACTGCCATCTAAACCCTGACCTTTCATGCTTCCTTGATGCAAAGTCATCAATTACATCATCATGAGAAATCTGCCCAGTAATTGCATGGTTAATATTGATGACAGCAAGGCCACTAAGGCCTTGCATTCATCAATATTAACATGACATGGTGGACCTCAGGTAGGATTTGATCAGCTTCAGCTTTAAAAGCTCCTCTCTGCTTCAGCTACGGTCACTGGAAGAGTAAGACAAATTCTGCAAGCAGACCACAAATTTGGATAAATTTCTGAGAGCTCCCTTTTGTGTATAAATATCAGCAGCTCAAGCAGGGTCATGGTTGAGAACAGGACCAGTGCATGCACTTCTGCTGCTCTAGGTGAAAAACAATTATTCCCCCCCCCCACCCCCCACCCCCAATGCAAGGTACCATAAGAGGAACAACACACAAAGGCCAGTATGTCATACACATAAAGCAAAAACCAGCAACAACACACAAATACCAATATGCCATACACATGTCAGTGCAACGCTAGCATGCTCATAGTCAACAATATGCATGACACAATATGTGGCCATTTTGCAGAGCCATACAAATAACACACCAAGCAGGTCTGTATTCCAATAATCTGGTTCCAAATTCTGTACAGCAGTCTTGACTGCACGTATAGCTGTTTTCCAAATAACCCAATTTTAGCTCTTCAAACTAAATACCAGTGCAAATCTCTACTATACACCACTTTCTCATGTGCGTCAAACAGACACACATGAAAGGTGTGCAAACACATATCAGCAACTTAAACAATGACTAGAAAGAAAATAAAGTGTACCTTTCAGAAGTGAAATTGGTGTCAGTAGGCCAGGCTACCATTGGCTCGTGAGAGCTGGGGGAAGGAGGTGGTTGCAGGTGCAGCGTGATTGACACATTCCTCAGCAATTCATTGCGCTTACGGAACATGTATGCTAGCGAGCCTGCAGTTAATGTTATTGGTTATTCCACCATTTTGCTCATGAATAGTCTCACATTTTGCTGCCCTTGCCAATTGCCTAGTTCGCCAATAAGGACGCGTTGGCAGTGGTTGCGAAACTGATCACGCACATGTCACCATTCTGAATTGTTTTGTGCGGGCACCCTGTGCCATTCCCGGCAATATGCCGCCCTGGGCTTCCCATGTCGCACATACCTAAATCCGCTACTACTACATGGTTGCAACTGTCACTGGTTCGATTCCAGCTGGCGATGTTTGTTGCAGGTCATACCCCCCCCCCCACATTTCCCTTTCTGCCTCTCTACTGTCACTATCTAATAAAAAAAATGCCAAAAGGGAATTATTCTCCTCCTCATTTCATTGTTTACTTGGCCTACTTTTAATCCTCTGAAAATGGTGGTGGCTCATCTGGCATCAACATTACGGTCTTTTGAAGGCCGTTGCAGGCTCAAGTTTTAAGCATGAAGCCAGTGGTATCATTAAGGATCCTGAGATTGCATGAATCTGTTGATACCAAACCTGTCAGGCCAGCGTAGTGGGAAGGGGCTAAATATTGCTCCAAAGTTGAACTGTCTGTAGGGCGAGGTCCACGACACCTCAGTGTCAAACGTTTGCTTGTAATAATATTGGAATGGAGGGGTTGGATGCGCCTTCCCAAAAAGAAACTCTTACTGTGGTGCTAAACCCAAAAAAACATATACTTCAAAGAACCACATCCAAGGATGTAGGGTAGCACTCACCAATTACAAAAAGGACAGGGACAGTGCCTCATTTCCACCAATTTATTTTGGCATAAACATAACATAAACACTGTCCCTGTCCTTTTTGAAATTGGTGAGTGCTACCCTACATCCTTGGATGTGGTTTTTTGAAGTTTGCTTGTAATAACTTTTAGTAGCCACTTTATGAGCTCACCTTGTCTCACGTCCTCGGTGACAGATGAGGGACCTGCCACTGCTCCACTCTTGATGGCTGTTTCTGAAACTGAGGGCCATGTGTTTCATGACGTTAAGCTTTGCTATATAAACTTGGTGGATATAATGTCATATGACATTGTAGCCATGGTACTGATTAATTTATGTTCTACAATGCAAATATGCTCCACGCTAGATTCCCGGCAGACTGCCTTCAATTTAAACTGCTGATATTAGTTTCAAACATTCCTAAACTCTTAGTTGTGCTCACTGTTCTTTTGAAAGAAATTAGTTAGCAGTTGTTTTCCCCCAGTTTGCTTTCTTTCTGTTTCTTTTCTCTTTTCATTTTTGGTACCCTGATTTCCCTTTCTTGGGGAAAGACAACTCTTTTTTTTGGCTTCTTTCCCCTCTTTTTCTCCCCAATTTGGCTTGGCCAATTACCCTATTTTCCGAGCCATCCCGGTCATTGCTCCACCCCCTCTGCCGATCTGGGGAGGGCTGCAGACTACCACATGCCTCCTCCGATACATGTGGAGTCACCAGCCCCTTCTTTTCACCTGACAGTGAGGAGTTTCACTGGGGGAACATAGCGCATGGGAGGATCAAAAGATTCCCTCCAGTCCCCCCCCTGAACAGGCGTCCCAACCAACCAGAGGAGGTGCTAGTGCAGTGACCAGGACACATACCCACATCCGGCTTCCCACCTGCAGACATGGCCAATTGTGTCTGTAGGGAGGGACACCCAACCAAGCCGGAGGTAACATGGGGATTCGAACTGGTGACTCCTGTGTTGGTAGGCAGCGTAATAGACTGCTACACTACCCGGACGCCCTAGGGAAAGACATAACTCTTATCACAGTGTGCATGAGTCCTCCAGCATCAGCTAGGGATGGGCAGATCGATGCCAAAGTATCGATACTCCAATCCTGAGGTTATCGATTTAAAAAATCAATACCGGGTACTGTATTTAACTAGTGACATATAATATATGGATTTTTACTTTATTTTTTATTCTTTTAATTGTTGTTTAGGATAAGGGACTACTTTCCTTCCGCCTTCTTGCACTGCTCCTTATAGTTTATAGAAAGGCAGTGGCACGGCACCACACGCAGAGAAACAGATGCTGTCATTCACAATCTGCCAGTCAGTAGAGAAGTCTGATCCTTGGACATTTATTTAATCCTAATGCCAAGGCTTTCAGATACAACTTTTTTTGTGTCTGCGTTTAACAATTTTCACTCTAGAAATCACAAATATTTTCTGCTTTTGTGTACACAAGGTGACTTTTTAAAGTATTGGTTTCGGGATACTAGCCTTAGTATTACTTGAATTGGAATGAAAAGATTAGTGGTATCACTCATCCATTGCATCAGGCATCAACAGTCACTTGATTAGCTGCGTCTAGAGACAAATCCTAGTGCAGGGGTGGACTAAACCATTTTGCGCAAGTAAGGCCCCAGAGAGCTGCCACTATTTTTTTTTTTTGATGCAAAGTTCAGTCTCTCAAACAATTTTAATTTAGTTATGACATAATTACTTAGAAATAGAAAAAAAACCTTTTCATTCCAGGCTTTTCAAAGGCCCTCGCCCCATTGGACTCTAGGTAGTCAGTCCCACTTTTCCCCCCACTATGACACCCCTGCGCACACACACACACACACATAGAAACCACCACCAAATCCCATCCATCATAGGATTTAATATTAAAAAAGGTTGATTCTCTCATTCTCTGTCCTTCCCACTGGCCATGATTTGACCCAGTCTGTCAGCAGAGCACCCATCTGATCATGAACTTAAGTGGGCCAAGCCTGCAAGGTCCACCCCTGACATCTGGCACAACTGATAAGTTATAGGAGCGAGGGTCTCTTCCCCCACTTGACACAGCTGGTAATAGGGACAGGAATCTGGGTTATCATCCCAGCTAGTTCCCCTCCCCCTCGCCAGTGGTATGGAGGTCAGAGATTGGGGAATGAGATGTTCAGAGATAAAGATCAGAGAGCTCTTAAGAGTGATGATGTTGATGATGTGGTCTCGACTGCTGTGAAGCTGTAGAACTTCTTATTGTCATTATAGGATGCAGCTCCTTTGCATTGGCTGTGCTGTCATCAGAGTGAAAGACAAACAATAGTCAAGTTTCCATCTAACTTTTAAATACATTTCAAGCAATGAAGGCCTATGTGCCCTATGTCTTATGTCCTTACTTCCCCACTGAAGAGAGAGATGAACAAAGTTTATCAAGAATTGATTCATATCAGCCAAATTTGTATTGCTCATTTGCTTCAGTTGATGGTCCCATTAGTCTTAAGATTTAGTCCAGACATAGTGTAATGCTTGTCATGTCAGACGAAGGCGAGCTTTTATTTTTGCATCAGTCCATCTGTATCTGTGACGAGATTTGCCCAAGGCAAATCAAGATTAAGAAACAGCTTATCATATTATTAGATACTCACATCCTTTTTTTTCTCCCGGCAAATTCGTTTCTACTGTGATTTATTGCAATTTGTTTTTATTAAACAGCAAGTTAATCCCCCTCAAACCAGTATAAAAGCTTTAATGCAAGCTTTTGGGGATTTTATTTGATACTTGCCATTTCCATCAAGCCTTTTTTATTGGACAATGAAAAAAAATCTCATAAAAACACTTGGATGGAAACATGATTATTTATGTAGCGGGACAACAGGAGACAGAGAAAGGCAGCATTTGGAGTAGAGTGGAGGACTAAGAGGTTTGTGTGAAATGGATTATGTTTCTCTCCTTACATACTTTTGGGGTATATATCTTCTATTCATATACTTCTCTATCTTTCTTGTACTTTGTTGCTTTGTCACTCGCTCTCTGATATTGATGGTTAGGCCACAGTTAAAGCCTAACCACGTCCAATTTGTCCAATAGCCCTCGTCTACATGAAACATGCTCGTGCCAGAACCACTATGTTCTTAGCATACCCCTACCCCCCACAGCATTATTATGATAACATGACATTACATAACTGTGCACACTGTGTGCACATTCTTGCATTTAATGTGTGACTGTATACTAAAAGTGGCTGCTACCAATTAGAGCCCATTGGTTTTTTTCATTTTAGCTATGCTTTCAAGTACAATGAAGTGATTTGTCAAATAAACACATTTGTAAGTTTGTGCAGTGGTGAAAGCCAAATGTGGGATATTAAATAACTTCCTTAACTTATTCATGCATGCAGGGCTTGCATTTGTATTTGGCTAGCTGTACTCATACATTAGTTTTTTTTTTAAGGGATTTCCCCTCCTTTTTCTCCCCAATTGTACCCGGCCAATTACCCCACTCTTCCGAGCCGTCCCGATCTCTGCTCCATCCCCTCTGCCGATCTGGGGAGGGCTGCAGACTACCACATGCCTCCTCCGATACGCGTGGAGTCGCCAGCCGCTTCTTTTCACCTGACAGTGAGGAGTTTCACCAGGGGGACGTAGCGCGTAGGAGGATCACGCTATTCCCCCCAGTTCCCCCTCCCCCCCAAACAGGCACCCCGACCGACCAGAGGAGGTGTTAGTGCAGCAACCAGGACACATACCCATATCTGACTTCCCACCCGCAGACACGGCCATTTGTGTCTGTAGGGACTCCCGACCAAGCCGGAGGTAATGTTGAGTCTTATCTTTTGCAAAAGACTCGCCCGGTTCTTTGATTCAGGTCGACATAGGCAAATAAGAAGTCAGACGGCTTCTTGCTGGTTTGTGATGTTTTATTTGGCACACAACAAATAGTTCATAGGTAATGCTGCAGCGCTGGAGACGTACCCTCGGTGCAACCGGGAGTCATCTGCCAAATAACAGAAACACATAGTGATATATACTAAAACAACAAGGTGTGGTGCTTTTTCAGAGACAGGTGTGATCTTCTTTTTTGGTTTCCCTTCGTCACTGTCGATCATGTTTTCCTCGTGTTGTTTTGCATGTGTAGCGCGTGTCCTAATCAGGTTTATGTGCATGGCGTTCCTGCTCCAAGGCCGTCCTAATCAGGCCGGCGTACACAGACTCCCTGGCCGTCCTAATCAGGCCGGCGTACACAGCGTTCCTACTCCCAGGCCCAGCTCCTTTAGTAACACGGGATTCGAACCGGCGATCCCCGTGTTGGTAGGCAACGGAATAGACCGCCATGCTACCAGGCACCCCCCATACATTAGTTTTTGTAAATATGTAAAATGAAATTAAAAAAAAGACATTAAACCGATATCATGGAGTTTTACGGCAACATCTGTGAACATGTGAATAAGACTTTTTTTGCGCTCATTAGTCATACATATAAAGTCACTATGGATGAACACCAATTCATATCAATACTCCAGCATTTGAACCTTCCATTCCTTTTACATGCTCTTAAAAGATTTATAATATTTAAGATATGATTGCAAAAAACACACAATATCAATATATAAAATTGACCTTAATTGTAATCGTGACCAGAAAACAAGGAATACTTGATAGAATAATTATACATTTCATGTTTTTTTTCCTTTCTTTTTTCCTCACATGAATCAGCACTTGCTAGTATGTCTGTGACTTCACGGTTGGATAATATTAGACTATTTGCTCCGTCACAGCACATCACAGCACTTGGCTCATGCTTACGTGAGGCAATTATTGTAAAACAGGACAGTTGCTGATATAATAAAAAAAAATTTTTTTTTAACATATTCACAATTATTGAAATGCACAAAACCAAAATATAACTACAAGTCTTGAAAAACTTGTGGAAGTTGCGGAAATTGAGTTGCATATTCTTTAAATTAACTGTAAATACAGTGTTTTTTTTTGTTTGTTTTTGCTGTTGTTTCTCTCACTTTCTTTTACCATTTTGTCCTCAACATGATGGTTGACATCAGTTTTCATAGTCATGAAAGCCAAAATGTTATGATTGCATTGGCACTGAAATGGCTAGAATGAATTACTTTGGCTTTATACGGAGTGTTGTTATAATGACATGCTGGATTACTGTCTTAGTGTTTCCTCTTCTCGACATGGGCCAACAAGTCTTTCAGACATTTATGTTATATATTTTTATTACATTCAGAAGCGTGAGCAGGTTTGGCATCAGCCTGCAAATCAATGAATATTGCTATAAGTATGAGTAATCTAATACTCTAGTAAGCTCATTACCACACACAGTCACATGTAGACACACAGTACTACTGAGTTCACAGTTGGATAAATAGATGAATTATGATATGAATCTTATGTATTCAAGAATCGGGAACAATTTGTTGTCATTTCAATCATGTACTTGCGTACACAAAAGAAAGGAAATTCTGTTTCTCCCAGCCCACGGCAGTGCAACACAAAAGATAAAAACACATACCCAAAATTTCCCCAAAACGACACCCAAAAACATACAAAAACAGAGAGAACAAAGCAAAAAAAAAACACAGTTATCAACACAGTACAACACAGTCCAAAAACTGTACCGTCCAGAGAACAAACGCCAGCCAGGATGAGCCAGGATGATTAAAAACACAGTCAAGGCAGGCGAGGCCGCCGCCAGACCGCCCTCAGTGTTATTGGAACTGCCGGTCTGCACGAGCTAGCAGTTAGCTTAGCCTGCCCTGCTTCTGCGTCCTGTCAGACCGCCCTCGGTGTTTCAGGCAGGGGCCGTAGTCCTTGGGCCCACCAGACGCAGAAGACTAGGCTCCCTCAGCCAATCCAAAGCTAGCTCTCCCAGCCATTAAACGAAAAAAAAATCAACAATCAAAATAAAAACTTCACACGATGACAAATGCAGACGTAGATGTGGACAAAGACACTGCATAGTCGGCACTGGGTGAGGCCGCTGCAAACGTGAGTTCGCGCCGCCATCTTCCAACTCCTATTTTTGGAGTATTTACATTTCCTCCATTCATCCATTATCTATACTTGCTTATTCCTATTCAAGGTTGTGGGGAGCTGGAATCTATCCCAGCAGACATAGGGTTGAAGGGAGGAAGACACCTTGGATAGGTTGCCGGTCCATCTCAGGGCCCATACACACAGTCCCTCACACACCATGGGCAAATAACATCTATGGGCAACTTAGAGATTCCAGGTCACCTAACATGCAGGACTTTGGACATTGGGAGGAAACGGGAGTACCAGGAGGAAACCCACACAAACACGGGGAGAGCATGAAAACTCCACACATATGGGGACCATCTTGTTGTCAGGCAACAGCGCTAACCATTAAGCCACCACAATGCCTGATTTACATTAGCTTCACATCTCAAATCTAAACGAGGCAGTGCCACCCTTTCTGTTGAAAAGCCTTTTATACTGAAGTGCTCTTTAGAAATGTTGGCGAGCGTCAGGAGTAACAGACCGTAGATGGTTTCCTCTTTAGCACAACAGCCCGTATAGATTCTGAGTGAGAATCAATGTGTTGATGGTTTGGTGCTTATGGAAAGCATGTTGCTCAGAAGTAAATTTCTTCCACTTAAGAGGAGAGAATCGCTGCAATGATGCTGTTCTGGCGCCGTTCTGGTCTCCTTGTCATATATTATATATTGATGTTACATGGAAACAAAACGAAACAAAAAAATCCCCCCAAAAAAGGGTTCATCAACATTTTATTTCTCACGCTATTTCTAATCATGTAATTGATAAAGTTAATATGATTTAAGTCATATTATTTCAGCTGAATACAGTTTGTTTCTTGTAATATAGAGTATTTGAGAAAAAGGAAAATTACTTAACATGGATACTAATGACCAGACCTTACCCTGATTAAGTCAACATGGCTTTTTTTCCTTGTAGTCAGTAAGCAGTAACATTGGGGTTAAAAATATAGCCACAGTTTTTTGAATTGAGCCATGTGAGCGCATTTGGTAAAACATATTTCTGAGCCTTTTTTAACGTGTGCATCATTCAAAAAGGTCACGGGTTTGTGCTGACTGGTGGTTTGTTTGTCATCACAGGAAAGGTCACAGTCACACTCGCTAGTCACATGCTGAGCACACTACAGTGCAAACAATGCTGAAGTAATCTGGGGGGAAAATGTAGTCCTAGATTTTCTCTCTTGATATTGAGGTCCAGGTTGTGGCCTGCTGGTCTTATTATTATATCACCTCCATCTTTGAGTAAATGAACCCAACTGGTACGTCTGGGGAAACCTGAGTCATTGCATTACCTCTAAAATAAATGGAGGCATTTGAACACCTAAACCTTCGCATCAATTTGATCATACAGAAGCTAGAATACTGTGTGTATGTAGCTGTGCTCAACATCACAACGCATGAAAATGTGACTTGACAGGCTTACCTAGGTTGCAGTGTTGTGTGATTGCATATATTTCCAAATAATCCTGCACTAATGCATATACTGTTACAGCACGCCACGTGTCGTAGTTACAGTATCAAAACCTAATTAGGGTAACCTTTGGTAAATTAACACAGTTAAGTTGCGGGGTGGGGATGGTGGGGGCTATATGTACATGGCCTGTCTTAGTCGCAGTGCTTTCATAATCATGCTGAGTTCAGTGTTTGTGAGCGCACGTGCACAGGGGTAAGTATAATTCCCCACAAATCACAGAAATCATCCATGTGTTTTGAGTCCCTGAAGTAGTGGTAAGCGCTGCGATGGGCTTGCTGCATGGTTAGCTTTTAAGATACCCTAATGAGCTTTGACAGGAGTGTGTCCAGTGTTCTGACTGTTAAGTACATGAAAGATAGATCTATCTGTTAGTCCTTCAACTGCATATGCATAAGTTAAAACACACATTCGTGCACACGCACATACACATGCAAAGCCTCATGCATGTTCACAGTAGCTGTCCACACATACATACACCAAGGGGCTGTCCTTTAAGCTGACTACTAGAGTGTAAACTGTCAACGTTGTTCTTTTCATGCAAGAGTATGTCACCCGTGTCACCAAAGCGTCCCTCTGATTAGAAAAGACAGCAGAACAAGTCTCCCCCTCAACAACCATGTTCTCCAATGGAAACCTTATACAGGTAGTCCCTGGGTTACAAACACCCGACTTACAAATGACCTTACTTACGAACCGACCTCTGTAAAGCCTATTATTTTAAAAAACTGAGTTACACACAATGGTGTGTACTAATGAATAGATGGACTACTTTGTGCAATGCTCAAAACACTGCGCGTTTTAGGCGGTTCATCGGCCCGAGGGAGAACAACGTCACGGCGGCAGTGGCGTTTTAAGTCGGATCACGTATGCTTTCTGTGCGTTGTATTTTCACTTAAATTTTTCATGTGTTTACTCTCGTAATCATGGCTTCAAAGTATAAATCTGATGCAAGGGACGGTGATGCAATGAAGAACAGGAAAACGATCACGATTGAAATGAAAGTGGAAATAATAAAGCTTCCAGAGAGAGGTGAAACACGTTTATCATTGTTGTTTTTTTTCACTTATTATCCGGTGAGGCGGGGAGGCGAGCCCCAAACGGGCTCTCGTTTCTGGCACCGGTCTCCGTCGGTAGCGACCCGCTCCCGGGACAGTGGCAGGTGGGGAGTTTGAAATTCAAGACATTTTTCTATACCTATACACAGATTCTCTCTCTCAATTATAAATACTGTAGTTAGTTATTATTATTATTACTGCATTATTTATGTTTTAGGTAAAATATATACTATATATATACTAAGACAAACATTTTACTAATTGACGCTAGGCGTGAACTGTACTTACCTGAACAGACTCAAAAACGGAACTCGTTCGTAATGCGGGGACTTCCTGTAATTTAGGCTTTATCATTTTCTGTTTTTGTTAGTTTGACTTTTCCACAAAAAAAAAAACACTTATTTTTTTGCAAGGTTTATTAAACCCTTTTTTTTCTCCCTGGGAGGTATTGATGCAGATTTTTTCATCTTTTCTCATCACTCAGCGTGGCGTTGCTATGTCTGATCAGATTAATGTCCGCCCACTGCTCTGCTGACGTCATCTGATGGATTGTAAGCTTATTAGGTTATTCATATTTGATAATTTAATGACAGTTACACAAGGGCACTTAACTTAATCAAGAGCCTTTTAGTTTGGGCTTATTACCCCAGAGGTTTTCCCCTATACCATTAAAAAAATAAATAAAAATAACAAGAAAGAAAGTGTAATCGATTGTAATTACATGACAAAGTGATGCCCAGAGGTGGAGAGTCAGTCGTTTGTTTACTGATGTGTCAGCAAGGAGAGCCTTTTCATCATAGTTTTTTATGATAGTCTGCATGATCTGTATGTGATGTTTACTCTCCAGAGTTCTCAGGCTTGCTTGTTCTCCTCTCCCAACCGACTCTCACATTATGCTGTAATAAATCCATTATTGACTCAACGTCAGGGCAGAGCAGCAATTATTTTGGAGTCAGTCTCACTCAAGCAGCAGGATGTTTAGTTTTGCAAATTTGGTCACGCGTCATGAGTCGCTGTAAATAATATGATAGATGAGTAATAGAGCACTTATAGGTTCTTACAACACTTGTAAATTTTTGGGCTGACTGACTGTGTGTACAAACTGCTCTGGTGATGCGATATGGGTGAGATGGCCATGGCCAGAGTAATTTTTCTTTCCTTTGGGGAACCCCCCCCCCCTTTTCTCCCAATTGTACTTGGCCAATTACCCCACTCTTCCGAGCCGTCCCGGTCACTGCTCCACTCCCTCTGTTGATCCGGGGAGGGCTGCAGACTATCACATGCCTCCTCCGATACATGTGGAGTCACCAGCCGCTTCTTTTCACCTGACAGAGAGGAGTTTCACCGGGGGGGGGGGCGTAGCACATGGGAGGATCACACTATTCCCCCCAGTTCCCCTTCCCCCCTGAACAGGCGCACCGATCAACCAGAGGTGGCGCTGGTGCAGTGACGAGGACACATACCCACATCCAGCTTTCCACCTGCAGACACGGCCAATTGTGTCTGTAGGGAAACCTGACCAAGCCGGAGTCAACACGGGGATTCGAACTGGCGATCCCCGTTTTGGTAGGCAATGGAATAGACCGCTACACTACCCGAACACCCTAGTAATTTTGTTTTTTGAGTAATGAAGAGATTTAAAAATGTATCTCATTAAATAGTCTCCCTCCCGAAAGCAACTGAGGGCTAGCATGGGACGAAGCTTGATCCCCATTCATTCATTCATTCATTCATTCATTCATTCATTCATTCATAAGATTAATTCTTGATTTGCTTATGTGTGTGTATATTTGCTTCTTTTCTGTTTTCGTAGTGTGTTTCATTTATGTGTATTCGTGTGTGAGCATAACCCGTGTGCCATCTCCTTTAAGGTTACTCGAGAAAATGCCAAGACAGAGCCTGGGGTCGTTATTCTGTAGGCTGATTTGTGAAAAACTTCTCCAACTCTCCCGTTTCTGTTATTATTTCCTCTCTCCCCCCTGTCTTCTGACTTTTCATTCCCTCTCTGCAGGCAGTTAACCTTTTCCTTCTTTGTCTACCTTCATTTCTCCATCTTTTTATTTTCCCTTTCTGTCTCACCTCCTTACCCAATCTGTCCTTGTCCCCCTCTCTGTTGCGTGGGTCTGTCAGGTCTTGTCACATACGCCTTAGATGTTCATTAATCCTGAGGTGCTGAGGATGTGTGCCGAGTACTGATTGGAAATACTAAGTGTCAGGCTTTGGCTTAATGGGGCTTAAATGTCTGTCATCATAATGCGTCCCACATTGGTAAATATACCTTATAAAAGATCAGACATCATTGCTTTTCAGTTCTCGAGCGCTCTCTCTTTCTTTCTCTCTCTCTCGCTCTCTGTCTGTCTCTCACTCTCTCTGTAGCTCTCTGTCTCTCACACTGTCTCTGTCTCTGTCTGTCTGTCTCTCGCTCTTGCACTCACACAATGGAGTTTTCTCTTGTAGACGAGTTTAGAAAAGTTTAGTCATACTTAAATGACGTGTGTGAAAAAGGCAAATTTGCTTTTCCTTCCAGTTATACTCTTGTCTTTCAGATTTCATCCCCCCCCCCAGTTTCTCCTATCGTTTCATTCAGATGTCATCGTCAAAATCTCATGTCTCCCTCTGTTTCACTGTAAAACGAACAGCGGCTACCAATGTATTTTGAAATGTCACCATCTCAAGGGTGAAACTACTTGTCAGCATCCCCATAAACAAACAGAAAAGGCTGAATTACTCGAAAAACACATAATGACATTAGATTGCATCAGTCAAGGAGTGGTGACGCTAGCACGAGTTCAAGGTGATGGACTATAGTCCTATTTACATCAGTGTATAGTAAGACATTATACACAGTGAGTCCAGTCATTGACAACAAGGAAGGCTACAGAATGCATGTATATACAGACGGATGACAAATTAAAGGAGAAATCTGAATGCTTGACCCCTACAGTGAGGGGGTCCGGAGACTGTTATGTTGTGGGGGGCATTTTGCTGGCATGGTTTGGGTCCCCTTGTCCCCTCAGAGGGAAGGGTCACTGCAAATCAATACAAACTTATTCTGAATGATCACCTTTATGATGAAACATTTCTATCCTGATGGGAGCGATCTCTTCCAGGATGACAGTGCCCCATCCACAGGGCACGAGGGGTCACTGAATTGTTTGAGTATGAAAATGATGTAAATCATGTGCTATGGCTTTCACAGTCACCAGATCTCAACCCAGTTGAACCCCAATGGGAAATTTTGGACAGACATGTTAGAGAGTGCTCTCCACCACCATCATCAAAACACCAAATGAGGGAATATCTTTTTTTTTCCTCCTCCTTTTTGTCCCCAATTGTATCCGGCCAATTACCCCACTCTTCCCGAGACCTCCTGGTTGCTGCTCCACCCCCTCTGCTGATCCAGGTAGGGCCGCAGACTACCACATGCCTCCTCCAATACATGTGGAGTCACCAGCCACTTCTTTTCACCTGAGGGGGGGACGTAGTGGATGGGAGGATCACGCTATTCCCCTCAGTCCCCCCCCCCCTCCCGAACAGGCACCCCGACCGACTAGAGGAGGTGCTAGTGCAGCGACCAGGACACATACCCAAATCCGTCTTCCCATCCGCAGACGCGGCCTATTGTGTCTGTAGGGACGCCCGACCAAGTCGGAGGTAACACAGGGATTCAACTGCCAGTCCTCGTGTTGGTAGACAATGGAGTAGACCACTACGCCACCCGGACACCCCCGAGGGAATATCTTTTTGAATAATGGTGTTCATCCCTCCTGTAGAGTTCAGAGACCTGTAGAATCTATGACAAGGAGCATTGAAGCTATTCTGGAGGCTCGTGGTGGCCCAACACCTTACTAACACGCTATGTTGGGTCTTCCTTAAGTTTGTCACCTTTCTTGTTTGTTGTGGGGTTGTGTTTTTTTGATCACTATGAGAGAATTCAGCAAGTTATTTTTCTACACCTGTTCAGTAAGGCGTTTAACAGCTAGTTTTAAGCTTAGAACAGGTCAGTGACTGAAACCAACTCTTATTCAAACTTATATGGGCTGTCGTTTCAGGTTTTCATGAGCGAGAAGTGTCGCTGCCTTTTTGCATGGAGAGACACTATACCCTCATTTCCTTCATCAGTGTGTGAGGCAGGAGTGAAGAAGCTCGGAGTTTGTGCTACACTCACCGGCCACTTTATTAGGCACACCTGTCCAACTGCTCGTTAACGCAAATTTCTAATCAGCCAATCACATGGCAGCAACTCAATGCATTTAGGCATGTAGACATGGTCAAGACGATCTGCTGCAGTTCAAACCGAGCATCAGAATGGGGAAGAAAGGTGATTTAAGTGACTTTGAACGTGGCATGGTTGTTGGTGCCAGACGGGCTGGTCTGAGTATTTCAGAAACTGCTGATCTACTGGGATTTTCACGCACAACCATCTCTAGGGTTTACAGAGAATGGTCCGAAAAAGAGAAAATATCCAGTGAGCGGCAGTTCTGTGGGCGAAAATGCCTTGTTGATGCAAGAGGTCAGAGGAGAATGGCCAGACTGGTTTGAGCTGATAGAAAGGCAACAGTAACTCAAATAACCACTCATTACAACCGAGGTATGCAAAAGAGCATCTCTGAACGCACAACACGTCGAACCTTGAGGCAGATGGGCTACAGCAGCAGAAGACCACACCGGGTGCCACTCCTGTCAGCTAAGAACAGGAAACTGAGGCTACAATTCGCACAGGCTCACCAAAATTGGACAATAGAAGATTGGAAAAACATTGCCTGGTCTGATGAGTCTCGATTTCTGCTGCGACATTCAGATGGTAGGGTCAGAATTTGGCATCAACAACATGAAAGCATGGATCCATCCTGCCTTGTATCAACGGTTCAGGCTGGTGGTGGTGGTGTAATGGTGTGGGGGATATTTTCTTGGCACACTTTGGGCCCCTTAGTACCAATTGAGCATCGTGTCAACGCCACAGCCTACCTGAGTATTGTTGCTGACCATGTCCACCCTTTATGACCACAGTGTTCCCATCTTCTGATGGCTACTTCCAGCAGGATAACGCGCCATGTCATAAAGCTCGAATCATCTCAGACTGATTTCTTGAACATGACAATGAGTTCACTGTACTCAAATGGCCTCCACAGTCACCAGATCTCAATCTAATAGAGCACCTTTGGGATGTGGTGGACCGGGAGATTCGCATCATGGATGTGCAGCCGACAAATCTGCAGCAACTGCGTGATGCTATCATGTCAATATGGACCAAACTCTCTGAGGAATGTTTCCAGTACCTTGTTGAATCTATGCCACGAAGGATTAAGGCAGTTCTGAAGGCAAAAGGGGGTCCAACCCGGTACTAGCAAGGTGTACCTAATAAAGTGGCCGGTGAGTGTATATGTGGCACAGCTATGACCAATCAGACTTAGAGACCTCATTATCTAGTCTAGTATCTGTCTACTGTCCAACCACCCCATCTTTCCACTGGCCCGATGTTCTGTCACAATGAACATTACCTGGCAGGAGGTACATAGTAGAGAGGCAGTAATGGCTATGAGAGTGTACTGTTAAATGGAGAAGGTTTTTGTGCTGGAGTATTATTTGTGGGTTGAGGAGGGATTGGTATAGATAAGTGATAGTGGAATAGTAGTGGTTTTCTTATTACAACATTGTCAAATTACAGTACTTTTAAGATGAAGATATATGTTGTTCCCCCCCCCCCCCCAGATCTTTTGGGGGGAATAAAAGAACGAGAGAGAGAGAGAGAGAGAGAGAGAGAGAGAGAGAGAGAGAGAGAGAGAGAGAGAGAGAGAGAGAGAGAGAGAGAGAGAGAGAGAGATGCAAATAGATGGAAAGAGGCAGCAGTGAATGGGGATGTGAGTTGTGTAAATTTCACAAGTTAAGCACACCAAACTTTCCTTGGTTGAAGTTGGACACCTTCCCACTGTGCCATGTTCCCTCTCCCCGGGAGGCATGGCCAAGAATGAAGGAAGAGAAACCGCTTGTCTTCTTCATCAGTCTAATATCTGCTGATGACATCATTGGCAGGGAAATTTTCAACTTATCCACAGCTCTCTCCAGGGACACAGAGCAAGTAGACAGAAATGGTGCCATGCTATAGTGAACATTACTGAGGGCCAGTTTGTGGTGATAAAGCTGAAAAACAGTTTACATTCAAGTGTTTGTTAGATGGCAATTGGCCACTGGTATTCTTGTATCTATATAAAACTCATTATCAAATATTTGTATCTTTTAGACCAAAAGAAATTTCATTTGAAAAGAGCTCATGTATGGGTGCATGATACAATTTTAATCCCATTTGACTATTGCCCCCTTTATTTTTACTTATTTTATCATTTATTATTGCAGGGACAGCTCACAATTATAAAGTAACTGCGCTGGAGTTAGCTAGCAGCTAATTCGCACCTGTTGTCCCTTGTATTTGCAACTGTTGCCCCTTGTATTTGCATTGGTTATGCTTATGCATGTGTAGTCTGTCCGGCTGCCAGGTCTACATTGTGATGGTGGTCGCATGGCTCAGGTCTTAGGCTGTTCTGGTGGCATCTGTACACTGCTCGGTGTCCTCCTCATCATATATCTTCATATATCTTATAATTCAATTATAATTGTTATCCTCTTTCAACGTAGTATTCTGTAAACTGTGTTGTATTCTGTAAACACAACATCCATTGCACATCTGTCCATCTTGGAAGAGAGATCCCGCCTCTGTTGTTCTTCCTGGAGTTTCTTCATATTTTTTTCCCCCTGTTAAAGGGTTTTTAGGGAGTTGTTCCTTATCTGATGTGAGGGTCTACGTACAGGATGTTGTATTGCTGGAAAGACTCCTGAGGCAAATGTGTAATATTGGGCTATACAAATAAAATTGACTTGACTTATGGCTGGCATTAATATGCAACTTGTATTGAGTCTAGATATGATTTGCCCAGATTACATTTATACCTAGCATTAATATGCCTCTCCGATGTCCACATTGAGATCTGATTGTACAATGTACTACAATGCTTAACCTTCCTCCATAAGGCAGGCTGTGTCCACTATGGTACTACAATGCTTAACCTGCCTCCATAAGGCAGGCTATGTTCACTGCGGTAAGCATTTGTGAAGTTGCACTGTTATTTAGGCTACGTTCTCTCTTGATGTTCGAAACAAAGGGAAAATCCATTTTAGACAGTTGGCAGTCGCAGAGGAGAATACAGTTTCACATCTGTTCATATCTGAGTTTTCAGTCCCAAGTCCACCACTGTCCAGAGGACAAGTATGATGCAGGTTTAAGTCAATCTTGAAGACTGTAGTATTAACTGAGAACCTGCGTAACAAGAGATTGATTAAACAGTAATTAAAATAAAGCCATGTCTATTTTACATTAGATTACATTGTAATCAGAAATTGTGTATTATAAATTATAACAATGACACAAAAGATAGGTGTTTCAGCAGTGTGCGTGGTTGTGAATTAGTAATCCGTTGAAAAATAAGATTAAATGTAGATTACTGTATGTCTGAGAAATGTCTATATGACAAACGGTGTTGAGGAAATCTGTTTCGTCACAGCAAAAATCACTCATTGTTTTTAGTGCCGTGTGATAGTTTCCTGTTATTTTTTTATTTTTCCAGCTGTGTCTGAATGCAGCACCAGCTAATGTTTATTCCTGTTTATGTAGGTAAATACATAACGTCTGTAAATACATTCCTATTTACGTAGGTAAATAGGAAACGGAATTACATTTACACCTTATTAAAATGTGGTCACAAGACGTCCCAGAGCATCTCCAGAGGTAGGTTAGCCAATCAGATCACAGTGTGCCCTCATGTTATTATAATCTGATCACCTGGATTTATGTTAATATCAGGTCTAAAGGGAGCACATCATTTCATTAGAAATGAATGTTGGACCTCATGCTTGAAAGCAGTAATCGCCTGAATCCCTAGATCCGCGGACCACTCAGAAAAAAACAAACCAAAGAAAAAAGAGGCCCACTTGGAAAAAATGCCCTTGCTTCAGTCCATACAGTGAATACTTAAAAAGCCAGGTTTCAAAACACAAACCTAGACACCGGTGTTGGGTCTGGTCAACCTGTCATAGAACGATAGGCGACTGATCATTTCACGCAGACATGAAACCAAAGATGAGCTGCTTTTTGATTACTTTCGCTAACCTTGAGTCATCCGTAGGAGAGTGGATTTGCTACAACAAACACCAGAATTTGCTGTATGTTATTTGCTATAACATTTACACAGCTGTGGAAACTTTGTGTTTTCACCTTTCGTCTACACGCAAACTGCATTTTAGTTCAGTGAAAACTGACTTTTTGGAAAACTGCTTCCAGAGTGAAGATTTTCAGAAACTCCGTTTTCAGTGTTGATGCGTAGACAGGGAAAACGGAGTTTTGGGATCGTTGGCTTTTTTTCAGGCTTCTGATTGGCCAACATGAATTTAGGGTTGGGGTTACGTATATTGCCGCCCATTGGTTTGGCATGCGCTTGACAGCGCATTCTTTGTGTTAGGTAGCATATGTTTTTGTGTTTTCCTTTTGGAAGTTTTTTTTTTAAATGTATTTTAAACAGTGCTTGTGTGGACGAGATTTTTTCTTTTTTTTAAGAACAAAGGAGGAAAACCCCCGTTTTCAAAAATAGCTGTGTACGTGTGGACTAGGTATTAGTGAGCTTTTGGACCAGAATTGTTATCTGTAAAAAAAAAAAAAATCTGGGGTAAGTAAGACTTGGGATCAAGTTCAGCTAAGCTTGTTTTTCTCAGTTCTAGGTTGAACATTACCAGGATTTCTTTCCTTCCGTGATGCAAATGAGTTTTGATTATGTTTCCAGCTGGCAAAATGAAAAAAAAAAAGCAGTGGATGTTTATCCAACATACCGTAGCTTTTACCTATTTTCCTGAGCACACTAGTCAACGTCAACAGTGACCATCTGTAGAGGATCACTGTTGGATCCACCTGCGATAATTGAAACCCAAAAAAGGTACTATAAGGGGACCTTGACATTGGATAAGATGATCAAGCAAGACAAACCATAAGGGGGACAGCAAAATAGCGGGCAGAGAAGATTTCACGGGGGATGATGGGAATGGGAGAAGTGTGTGTGGGTTGTTGAAGGGAAAGCAGAAAGTAGTATCTTTAGTAGTAAAGGGATTATTGTCATACATTTTTGTTAATTAACAGGAACAGGATATTGTAATTCAGGAGAGTGCGGTGCGCAGCTGGGAAATTACCTGCCACTACTGTGAGAAACGAGAGGCCAGTTCTACAGCGCCCAGGGCTAAATACAGGCTTATTTCTCCATATGACAGAACAGCTCTATAAAGGATGATTCTAATTGCTCTGTTTTGTATCTGCTTGCTTTTAAAACATGAATTTCATATTTTTAACGGAAGTTCACAATATTTGGATGAAATTTTTTCTCCTTTTTCTAAAGTCACTCTAGATTGCAATGATTGTGTGACACATGGTGAACACGTGGAAAGCATAGCAAACAGTGACAGGAGGGGTAGATCGAGGGAAACTTGTGTGCTTTGAACTCAATGCTTGGAATAGTTTTATATATAGTCTACACTACCACCACATTCAACTCACCAACTCCAGCAATGTGGAGGATCTTGACAGCTCTGTCTTGGGTGTAGAGTTCATACTGAATGCCAGCTGAGCAGAGATGCAGTCCACGAGATCGGGTACTCTTTTCAACTGGAAGCTGCCCGCAAAGTATTGATGCAGGAAGACCAAAACGTTAGGGGCGTCCAGGTAGCATAGCGGTTTATTCTGTTGCCTTCCCAACACGGGGCTCGCCGGTTCGAATCCCTGTGTTACCTCCGGCTTGGTCGGGCGTCCCTGCTGACACAATTGGCCGTATCTGTGGGTGGGAAGCCAGATGTGGGTATGTGTCCTGCACTAGCGCCTCCTCTGGTCGTTCGGGGCGCCTGTTCAGGGAGGAGGGGGAACTGGGGGGAATAGCGTGATTCTTCCACGCGCTACGTTCCCCTGGCGAAACTCCTCACTGTCAGGCGAAAAGAAGCGGCTGGTGACTCCACATGTATCGGAGGAGGCATGTGGTAGTCTGCAGCCCTCCCCGGGTTGGCAGAGGGGATGGAGCAGTGACCGGGACAGCTCAGAAGAGTGGGATAATCAGCTCTGTGCATAACTGTAGTCCACTGACTTCCTGTTTCTACTGCAGGGGTCATACCAGTTTCCTGTTTGTTGGTGTGTGCTATGACAATGGCACATTTTTTTGCCATTGTTTAAGGACTTGATGTTGTGTTGCTGTTAAGCCCACTGAGGCAAATTTGTACTTTGTGATATTGGGCTAAACAAATAAAATTGATTTGATTTGATTTGCGATGCCAGCAAGATTTACCGTGGATAAATGTCAACAACATGCACAGAATTTTTGACAAACTTTCACCTGCACCTACCAGTAAATGGGTGAAAAGTTTCAAGTTGTACATATAAAGTTACGGCCAAAATTACATGTCATTGACATTTATCCGTGGTAAATCTTACAGGCATCATGAAAAATATGACATTGTTAATAGCACATGCCAACAAACAGGAAACTGGTATGACCGTTGCAGTAGAAACCGGAAGTTAGTGGACTACAGTTACGCACAGAGTCTATTGGCCGGATACAAGTGGGGAGAAAAAAAAAAGTCCAAAAAGTTAATCAAGCTAGAAAAGAGGTTAAACATTTTTAATTTCTGAACGAGAAACTTAATTTTCCTGCTTTTTACATTTCCATCCTAACCTTACTAGAAGTTACCAGTTATCAAGGTTTTTATGGTGTTTGGGCCATTGAAACTGAAAGCCCAGAGGTGAAATTTTACCTGAAGACCAATGCTCATGTTTAATCAAAAGACTATTTCAAATTTTTGTCTGGCTGTTGAATGAACTTCCATTAAAAAAAAAAAGTTCCCAATCATAGCGTAGAACTTGACTTCAGTCATCTGACATACTGAAATCCATACTGTTTTTAAGAAGAGTGGTGATGTTCTTGCGTGTGGATGTGTTGTCTATCAGGTGACCAGGGATCCCGCTTTATACGGGACTGCACAGCATTTTTATCCCTTGTCCCATGTACCACATATTGAGACGATGTCCTGCATTTTGATTGTCTCTAGTTTTCAGAAGTCAAACCACTGCAGGACAGATGCTTTTCTAAAATCTGGCTTTTATCCAATGACTGAAGAAAGCAGGGAAGGCTGTCATCACAGCGCTGTGTTTGATGTCCATCAAACTGGGCACACATGGGTCAAGTGCAGGTTAACCTGTCACTGTCTTTACTGCCGCGGGTTACGTCCAACGGGGAAAATTGCAGCTCACCATAAAATTACTGCAGATTTATGTGGAATATGATGGACAGTAACACCAAGAAAAGGAAATGCAGCTACAACAAAGACTGGGAAAAGACTTATGGCTGGTTGAAGTCAGTGCAAGGCGAGTCCCAGAGAGTTTTTTTGCAAAATTTGCCAGTTATTTTTCAGTTTCACACAGAGGGGAATACGACGTGAAGCAACACGGGACATGCGAGTCTCACAAGAAATGTGTGGCACAAAAAAATATGTGCCGATCTATGCACTCGTTCCTACTGCCAGACAGATAAGCTAACAGCAACTGAAATGAACTAGCGTTAACCACACTGTACAAGCACGCCCACTCATACAGGTCAGCAGATGGTGGTATTAAGCTAGCACCAGTCATTTTTCCAGACTCGGACATGGCAAAATAAATGTATGTGGTTGTACAAAAGCAGTTCCTTGATCTAAATGTATTGCTTTTCTTTTTTGGATATACTACCCTGCCCTGTGCTCACCCTTTATTTAAATGCCGTATACGTGGAAGCCATGACTTGACTCCCCTGTCAGCAACCTGTCTGTTCTGTTATTGTTATTGTACACAGGTTAGTCAGATTGAGTGTTGCTGAGAAGAAGCACTGTACTTTTTACAGTTACTGCAATAGAAAAAGGGAATACAGGCATCCGGGTGGTGTAGCGATCTATTCTGTTGCCTACCAACACGGGATCACTGGGTCAAATCCCCATGTTACCTCCGGCTCGGTCGGGCGTCCTTACAGACACAATTGGCCATGTCTGCGGGTGGGATGTCGGATGTGGGTATTTGTCCTGGACGCTGCACTAGCGCCTCTGGTTGGTCGGGGCGCCCCCCCGGATCGGCAGAGAGGGGGTGGAGCGGCGACCGGGACGGCTCAAGAAGAGCGGGGTAATTGGCCAGATACAATTGGAGAGAAAAGGGGGGGGGGTAATACATGAATGCAAGCAGACCATCACATAGGAACTGAGACTTTAGCTTCCTTTTATGCTTACTGCATTTATTTAGCATGGGAGTTGGGAAAGTTGCATTAAAAATATATATCTATATACTTAAGTCCTTCACATGCTAAAGGCCTAACCTGTAACCTGCGTAGTCTATTATGTGCTACTGAATCAACCAGAGGGCAAAGCATAGAGATGCTTTATGAGCTAAGGAGCAGATTAGAAATGTTTTATTTTTTCAGGTTAGATAGACATTATATCAGAATTGTAGACAACCTCTCAGCATTGATAACATATCCCACATTGTCCCACACAAACATGCTCTGTCCCACATTTGGTTTGTTGGGATCTGGTCACCCTAGTTGTCTAAGTAATGGAGATATGGGAAAGGGGAGTGGGAGTGGGGCCATTTGACCAAGTAGTGGTGTGTAATTTGTATGTATATTGTTTCCATTGGCTCTGCTGAAGCCGAGTTTGGTAAATCCAAATGACCTACTCTTAACCCCTTTCTGCCCTTTATGCCATGGGCTTTAGCACAGCTGCAGTAGTGTGGAATATCTTATTGAACATTACAGTCATCTCTCTGCGAGACGGGAAGAGGGATACTTTATCTGTGTTATTTATTCATGGAGGATCAGCTTCCGTGTCTCTAGTTCTCAACTAATAACCCTTACTGTAAACACACACTCACGCACACAAAGTATGCAAGCACTTGAGTACATGCACGTGCGCACACATATACATGTCAGCAGGGATAATAGTAGCAAGCTAGGTAAACAAAAACACAATTTTGAATTCTGTCAGTTTAGCCATTTTAGTTAATGGAAAAAGAAAGTTGTGTTGACAGTGGAGTGAACCCAGTAGGGCTTCAGCCAGTAAGGCTTTTGCAGAATTAATGAGAAGCTCATATATATTGTAGGACATATGGTTATTGGGCAGGGAGGGGAGTGCTGGCAAACTGGATGTATTTATTGGCATCAACTAATCATGTATGGCCTATGCCCAGTTCTTTTACTGATATCCATTTGGGGTAACCCGTCTCACCTCACTTAACTCCGATACACATGTACGGAGGCATGGAATTCCATTTTCCTCAAAATATGATGCATAAATATGCTAATATTTAATAATAAAGTTGATCTGCCACAACATAAAGATATGGGAAAGAGTAGTGGAAGCTAGGTTAAGAAGAGAGGTGATGATTAGCGAGCAGCAGGATGGTTTCATGCCAGGAAAGAGCACCACAGATGTGATGTTTGCTCTGTGAGTGTTGATGGAGAAGTATAGAGAAGGTCAGAAGGAGTTACATTGTGTCTGTGGATTTAGAGAAAGCATATGACAGGGTGCCGAGAGAGGAGGTGTGGTATTGAATGAGGAAGTCGGGAGTGGCAGTGTATGAGGGCAGTGTGACAGTGGTGAAGTGTGTGGTTGGAATGACAGATGGGTTCGAGGTGGGATTACATCAAGGATCGGCTCTGAGCCCTTTCTTATTTGCAATGGTGATGGACAGGTTGACTGACGAGATCAGGCAGGAGTCTCCTTGGACTATGATGTTCACGGATGACATTGTGATCTGTAGTGAGAGTAGGGAGCAGGTTGAGGAGAGCCTGGACAGGTGGAGGTATGCACTGGAAAGAAGAGGAATGAAAGTCAGTAGGCGCAAGACTGAATACATATGCATGAATGAGAAGGAGGATAGTGGAATGGTGAGGATGTAAGGAGTAGACGTGATGCAGGTGGATGAGTTTAAATACATGAGGTCAACTGTTCAAAGTAACGGGGAGTGCAGAAGAGTGGTGAAGAAGAGAGTGCAGGCAGGGTGGAGTGGGTGAAGAAGAAGTGTCAGGAGTGATTTGCAACAGAAGGGTACCAGCAAGAGTTAAAGGGAAGGTTTACAAGATGGTTGTGAGACCAGCTATGCTATATGGTCTGGAGACAGTGGCACTGATGAAAAGACAGGAGGCAGAGCTGGAGGTGGCAGAGTTGAAGATGCCAAGATTTTAATTGGGAGTGATGAAGAAGGACAGGATTCAGAACAAGTATATTAGAGGGACAGCTCAGGTTGGACGGTTTTGAGACAAAGCAAGAGAGGCAAGATTGAGATGGCTTGGACATGTGTGGAGGAGAGATGCTGGGTATATTGGGAGAAGGATGCTGAATATGGAGCTGTCAGGGAAGAGGAAAAGAGGAAGGCCAAAGAGGAGGTTTACGGATGTGGTGAGGAAGGACATGCAGGTGACTTGTGTGACAGAGGAAGATGCAGAGGACAGGGAGAGATGGAAATGGACGATCCGCTCTGGTGACCCCTAATGGGAACAGCCGAAAGTAGTAGTAGTAGTAGATAATGAATACATGTTCTGTTAAGCTGTTGTGGCAAGCTGGTGTGGAAGTATGAGTTGAGGAGCAGAGATCCCTTTTTAATGGCAGCTCCCCTGTCCCATACACCACGACCCCGGGAGTGTTCTTTTATTTACACACCAACCAGAATGAACAACACAATGAGTTCCCTCCGAGGTCATAACTGGCAGCATTAGTCTGAGTCACGGTCCCACAGTCAGTCAGTTAGTAAACGGTCTTCTACTTAGTCCAAGTTGAACCCTCAAACAAACAACAATAACCACAACATGATCATAACATCACAAAAACACAATTTTAACATGAACGTTAATGGTCCCATCAGCCTTTGTGCTCCCCGAGCGCAGAGACGCCAACAGTCAGAGTGACTGCCTCCTCCGGTCGGCTACAATACAAACAGTTACATAAGTAAATGCTTTAATATGTAAAAATTATGATATAATTCAATATTCAAATAATTCACAACTCATTTTATAAAATAGTTTCTTCATCATTTTCAGAACAATATTTTTGCATTTAGTTTAATTTTTATTTCATGCAGACCCATTGTTGCTGACTTAAAGATGACTACATCATGACATAACTGTCATTATGAAATGAAAAGTGCTCAAATGAAATGAAAAAATGTGTCAGAAATGTGTCCATCCATCCAGCCATCTGTCTGTTCATGTATCCATCCATCCATCCAATATCTATACCTGCTTAATCCAACTCAGGGTCTTATCCAATCACACAACCTTAACTTCCTCTGTCTCTGAATGTTCACATTAGATTGTTCCAGACCAAAAGTTACACTGAACACTTTAGCTTTCATAACTGAAAGATAGCAAGACATTTTTTCTTCTATACTACAGCTGTATTTCAGCTGTATTTTTGGATGCAGAAAATCTTTTGTGCCAATGTTTTCACCACTCTGGTCAAACATTCTGTCATGATGCACGGAAACATTTTAAAATCGACAATCATAGATGTCAGCAGCTTATTTTCACATCTATGGACAATAATACTAATAACATTATTTGCTTTGTTGATATTAACTTGACTGCAAATGCTAGTGCCATTTCCCTGGTAGTGATGACCATGCTAATGCTGATAGTTTGAATCAGAACATGATGGGTTACCTTGGCTCTTCTACAGTGTGGCTTTTTTAGTGTTTTCCAATTAAACAATCTTACCATACCCTCACAAAATTTACTAGTCACATCAAGTACATTTTAACACCAAGTAAATTTGATTTATGTCGCCTATTATCACAAATTACAAATTTGCCTCAGTGGACTTTGCAGCAATACAGAATCGTGTCCTTAGACCCTTGCATTGGATAAGGAACAACTCCCAAAAAAAACCCAAACCTTTAACAGGGGGGAAACAATAGAAAGAAACCCTCAGAGAGAGCAACAGAGGAGGGATCTCTCTCCCAAGATGGGACAACATGCAGTGGATGTTGTGTTTACACAATTTACAGAATACAACATTGAAAGAGGATAATAGAATTATAATGGAATTATAAAATATATGAAGAATATGATGAGGAGGATGCTAAGCAGTGTCCAGATGCCACCAGAACAGCCTAGGACTCGAGCCACGTGACCACCATCACCACCATGTATACCTGACAAGAGGACTGACTACACATGTACACAGGAGACTCACATATCACCATTCACATACACGGGAGAAGAGACAAGAAAAAACAGTCACACTTCAGAATGAGAGAAGGATATAATATTGAAACAGGATAACAAAATGATATGGATTTATACAACATATAAAAAGAAAATGTGACATACCAATCAGTGTCCAGCTGGTGACCACTGTCACCGTGGAGACCTGGGAGGAGGACAGACTACACGTGCACACAAGGGAGACTCACATCACACCGTTCACATACAGAAAAAAAGAAAGGAGAAGACATCATTCAGAGAGAGAGAAAAGACGAGAGCAAAGAACAGTTTGCGGTAGTCAATAATCTATACTCTATAATCTCATCAGCAGTACAGTGCTTGGTAAATTCATTTGAGACAGAAACTGACTCGCCATGCAGTACAGGTTGTGAAGTACTCAATTTATAGGTAACTAATTATAGGTTAAGGCAAAAATCTGAGTTTTAAGTTTAGATTTGAAGGACTCAACAGACACTGATTGTCTGACAGCAGCAGGCAGGTTATGCCACAAGAACGGGGCCCAATAGGAAAAGGCCCTACCAGCTGACTTCTTTTTAACTTTGGGTACACACAGGAGCCCTGTATTTTGAGAGCGGAGAGCTCAAGATGGAATGTAAGGTTTAAAGAGAACAGACAGGTAAGATGGGGCAAGCCTTTTCAGGATTTTACAAGTCTGCAGAAGCACCTTGAAGTCTGATCTGACATGGATAGGAAGCCAATGAAGGGAGGTAGGTAAGAATTGGTATAATATGGTCAAATTTTCTAGTCTTAGTTAGGATTCTAACTGCAGCATTTTCAACCATCTGAAGATTTTTAGAACTAGCATGTGGCAGACCTGAATACAGAACATTTCAGTTATCAAGTCTGGATGAAACAAATGCATGTATTAGTCTCTGCATCAGCCATAAACAGGAAAGACCAAATTTTAGCTATGTTAAGTGTAAACAGTGAAGAAACTATGTTATTAATTGATTTTCCTCAGTGAGGACAAACCCAGACTTGTTCCCTCCCAAACCCACTGAGCTCTCACTTGTCATCTTTCCCACCCTCGGTGGAACTGCTCTTACGCCAGTAGTTACTTGGCTAGTAGCCTCCCAGTGGCCTGCTAGCATTTTTCTGCTCCTACACAACTATTATTAGATACATCTCGGAACAGAATTGCTTTTGGGACATGACAGAGGCGCCCACACATGATTTGCCTAATGGGTAAGAGAACAACAAGGAAGGCAGAAAAAAAAGAGGGGGGAGAGAGGCAAGGTAAGAGACAGATAACTTGAGAGCAGTAACAGCAGGACTCAAAGCATAGCCATCTTCATGTGGTTTGATAATGGATTCCTAGTTCCTCAGGGCCAGACCTGTGGGAGCCTGTAGCAAAAGCAGAGTATAGCACTGACCCAGGGGTTGCAAGATGGCATGCAAAGCTGCATTGATCACCCTCTACTGGAGAAGTTTTTGGGAATTACATACTTCAGACAATCAGTTGTCATTGCACACATGCAATACCTACTATCAAAAATATAAGCGGTCATTTCTCAAAGCTTAGCCGATTTGTGTGAATGCAAAAATGTGGAGTCAATAACTTTTCTGAATTTAATGCCATATTTTTCTTATTTCTGCTTCCCTCTTTTTGCTGCAAAAGGTCAAAGCTTGTATCCAGTAATTCACACACAACACCAGTGTGATTCCTCTTGTTGTGATATAGTCTGCTGTTTAACTTACTTGACTTCCTTTTCCAATAGGGCATCAACATTGTGGGGCCCAGTAATGCAGAGCCCCCTCCTCGTCCTCCAAGTCCAGCCATGTACCAGCTGGACATCATCCTGAAGAAAGGGAACAACTTGGCCATTCGAGACAGGACAGGTAGGAGCTGAACTTATTCTGACTCCTTCCTAGTTGAGGGATATGCAGAGAAAGACAGTGTGATCAATCTCACCATCCGTCTTCTCTTCAGCCCTTTCTATGTGCCCTACTCCTTTTCTGGTCCCCATTCCCCCCTCCTCTTTCAATGGCAATGGGAAGACCTGACATGGCATCCGCTGTCTTCTTTTCTGACCCTTAACCTTTGTTTCTTGTTTTACCATACTTTGTCATCCATCTTTATTAGGTCTCTCACCCTCACTGTCTTTTTCAGTCACCTTTTCACTCTGCCCTTCACTGGGTTTTTAAATGTGTCTTTCTGTGACTGGGTAGGTTCCTCCTTTTTGCTCCTCTTTGATAATGTCACTTGTATTGCACTTCTTTAGACTAAGAAAATTAGAAGATTCCTATTGAAAAAAGTTTGCCTATTTCTCTTCATCTGAGTGATAGTATTTGTGACACCACCAGTAGCATTTTCATTCTTCCATCTCTCCTCACACCTAAGCAGGAAAAACGATTTTGCTGGAATGCTTCACATTTCAAGCCTGGCTGTTGCTGCTTTTCCACTGTAATATGTCTTTATCATGATTTTTGTACTTGGTTTCCCAATGCCCTATGAAGCCCAGATTTGAAGTACAGTAAGACAAAACAAGCAGCAGCTGATTTGCTGCTGATTCCAAAGTATTGCTGAGACGGGGCAAATTAGAAATGTTTTAGCCATCCATTGTTATACAGCCTTCTGTCACAAAAGTACCTCAATTAAGGGGAGACGTGGCCATGCAGAGAGAGAGAGAGGAGGCAGAAAAGAGGAGGCGGGGCAGGTGCTATGAAAGGGAGTTGGATGTTGAAAACCTCTCAATATTGACCATCTTTCTCTCAGCTTCTTTATCTCTCTCCCTTTCTGCCTGTTTCTCCTTCCTGCTATCTGTCCGCTTCACTACTATCACTTTTATCAGGCTAAGTCAGGCTGTGTGTTTTCTGTGTGTGTGTGTGTGTGTGTGTGTGTGTGTGTGTGTGTGTGTGTGTGTGTGTGTGTGTGTGTGTGTGTGTGTGTGTGTGTGTTCATGCTTGAGATCCTCTGCCTAGAGAAAGCAACAAAAGTCTCTTTAGTTAGGAACTGCCTTGAAAACAGAGATGAATATGTTATTCGTTGTCTTACTCCTTCCCTGACTATATGTCCCTCCGCATCATAGCCAGTGAACTGCAAGGCTCACCTGTCTTCTGCTTGACCCATCTAGAACTCATGAATGCTCGTTATGGAAGATATGGAGAGATAGAGGTGTAGCGTTAGAGAGAGAGAGAGGTGTAGAGAGAGATAGAGATGAGTATGTGTGAAAGATAGAGGGAGAGAGTAGAGTGGCTGTGAGAAAGAAAAGGGGGAAAGATTCCTTTGGCTTGGATAGCAGCAATCAGATCAGAATACTTTATTCGTCCCCAAGGGGAACTATTTCTTTAAAAAAGGGAAGGTGTTTCAATTGTAATTCTGCTGGTGCTCGGCGCTCACACTGGGTTAACAGGAGAAGCTGGGTTTATTTGGAATTCAAATAACTTTTGAATTATTAATATATGGATGATGCCACTTTTTGACTATGTACACAGGGATTTTGGCAGGGAAAGCAAGTACTTGCAACATTAGAGAGATGCCAGGTGTGGGCAAAAGAAGACAGGCACAAGAAAATGGAGGGTTTGTCCATTAACCAATGAGATTTCTTACTCATACCCGACTGTGCTCCCCAGGCAATGCTCATTTGTATCTAGATTGTAAATGAACAGCAGTAGTTCGGGAGAAGTAACTCACTCATGCACTCTTGTGACTCACAGAAAGCCCAAACATGAATAATGAATCACACAAGTACTATTTCAGTTTAGTCTGCAAAGCAATTTCAAAGGCACCATCTTTTCAGGAATACCACTGGAACACACGATTCCAAATACTCAGACATATCTATTGACCTGGAAGTGTGACTGGCGTGTACGAAATAAGTTAGAAAAGTTAGATATGAAAAGACAGGGTTATACAAACCAGCAATCCTGACTGCTTCATGAACTTTTATGTAATTAATCCTATACAAGTTTTGGGAGTTTATCACCTAAAAGTGAAAAACCATCCGTAAGCGCTGGGCTGATCTTGGGACTAAGTGATGTAGGTATAGCAGGATAAACACAGCTGCAGATAATAAAATTAAAAATGGGTTCATTTGATGTAGGTCTGGCTATGAGCAAGTATTGACGACAGTTAATAGTTTTGTCAGTGCTGGCTCACAAAAGTGTTAGAAGGTTTAGTTGATCTTTAAAGGTGCTATCAGTAAAATGTTTCTTTAGTGATCACCATCGGTGAGTATGGGGACAAGTGGGAATTTCAGTGCTTTATTTACCAAGAGAACTGCAGTGCATTATAATGAGCATTGTGTACACCCCCCTGCCAATGTGGACAACACACTCAGAGAACTGCACAACATGGTCAGTGGACATGAGAATACCTATCTGGATGCTGCTCTTGTTGCTTTTGAGGATTCTCATCACTGTAATCTTGGAAAAATATACCCAAACTCCACCAGATTGTGAATTTCCCCACCAGACGAAACAACCCTTTTGGCCACTGCTATAGTAACATAAGGAATGCATATACTGCTGGCCCAAACCCCATTTTGGTAAGTCTAACCACCTGACAATCCTGTTACAGTCCACCTGCATCACAAGGCTGAAAGCTAATCCAGTCACTGCTAGAACTGTCCAAAGGAGTTGAATCAAGTGCAACTGGACTTGGTATATATCCGTGAAGACGTTTCGCCTCTCATCCAAGAGGCTTCCTCAGTTCGGACTAAGCTAGTCTGACTGGCTGGTGATGTGCACATTGATATGTGCTATTGATATGCATGGCTCTCCTGTGCACAGGAGAGCCACGCGTATCAATAGCTCCGATAATGACGGGTGCGGCCAAACGTCGGCACACAAAAGAGCCACTCATATCTATGGCTCTGTTAGCGACGGGCGTTGGTAAACATCGGATCACAAAGAGCCACGCATATCAATAGCTCTGACAATGACTCCTAGAGGATATATTCTGAATCTCATCACCAGCCAGTCAGACTAGCTTGGTCTAGTCAGAAAGGCACGAACTGAGGAAGCCTCTTGGATGAGAGGTGAAACGTCTTCACGGATATATACCAAGTCCAGTTGCACTTGATTCAACTCCTTTGGATAACCATGACCTGGATGAATGAGAACATTCACAGACATGCTAAAACTGTCAAGATATGGAATGAGTGCAGACTTGCAGGGCTGCCTAGAGGCTACAGACATGAACATTTTTAAGGAGATAATATTCACAGTTACACGGACACTGATAGTAGCTGTACTAACTGGTGCACTTCCATCTGTGTCCCCTCCTGAACTATTTGGGTTTTTTTTTCCCCCAATCAAAGGCCCTGTTTCAATGCTGATATACACTCACTTTATTAGGTACACCTTGCTAGTACCGGGTTGGACCCCTTTTGCCTTCAGAACTGCCTTAATCCTTCGTGGCATAGATTCAACAAGGTACTGGAAACATTCCTCAGAGAGTTTGGTCCATATTGACATGATAGCATCACGCAGTTGCTGCAGATTTGTCGGCTGCACATCCATGATGCGAATCTCCCAGTCCACCACATCCCAAAGGTGCTCTATTGGATTGAGATCTGGTGACTGTGGAGGCCATTTGAGTACAGTGAACTCATTGCCATGTTCATGAAACCAGTCTGAGATGATTCGAGCTTTATGACATGGCGCGTTATCCTGCTGGAAGTAGCCATCAGAAGATGGGAACACTGTGGTCATAAAGGGATGGACATGGTCAGCAACAATACTCAGGTAGGCTGTGGCGTTGACACGATGCTCAATTGGTACTAAGGGGCCCAAAGTGTGCCAAGAAAATATCCCCCACACCATTACACCACCATCACCAGCCTGAACCATTGATACAAGGCAGGATGGATCCATGCTTTCATGTTGTTGACGCCAAATTCTGACCCTACCATCCGAATGTCGCAGCAGAAATCGAGACTCCTCAGACCAGGCAACGTTTTTCCAATCTTCTATTGTCCAATTTTGGTGAGTCTGTGCGAATTGTAGCCTGTTTCCTGTTCTTAGCTGACAGGAGTGGCACCCGGTGTGGTCTTCTGCTGCTGTAGCCCATCTGCCTCAAGGTTCGACTTGTTGTGCGTTCAGAGATGCTCTTTTGCATACCTCGGTTGTAATGAGTGGTTATTTGAGTTACTGTTGCCTTTCTATCAGCTCAAACCAGTCTGGCCATTCTCCTCTGACCTCTGGCATCAACAAGGCATTTTCGCCCACAGAACTGCCGCTCACTGGATATTTTCTCTTTTTCGGACCATTCTCTGTAAACCCTAGAGATGGTTGTGCGTGAAAATCCCAGTAGATCAGCAGTTTCTGAAATACTCAGACCAGCCCGTCTGGCACCAACAACCATGCCACGTTCAAAGTCACTTAAATCACCTTTCTTCCCCATTCTGATGCTCGGTTTGAACTGCAGCAGATCGTCTTGACCATGTCTACATGCCTAAATGCACTGAGTTGCTGCCATGTGATTGGCTGATTAGAAATTTGCGTTAACGAGCAGTTGGACAGGTGTGCCTAATAAAGTGGCCGGTGAGTGTATGTATGAAGATCAGGAAATGATGTGCAGCTTTCAAGTCAGGGGGCATCATAGAGTATAAGCAGGCACAATATGCACTACAAAATACCATGAGAGCTGCAAAAAGGGCATACTCCCAAAAACTTGAAAGCTGCTATCTCGATAACAACACGTAGTATGTGGCAGGGAATCCAATCTGTCACTAACTACAGGAGAAACACAAATGGGACCGAGACCCAAGACACCACTCTACCAGACAACATCAAAAGTTTCTTTGCCATATTTGACAGACTGAGCAGAGATATCCCTCAAAATCTCCCCGTAACCCTGAGGAGACTGCACTCCAAGTGACAAACACACAGGTTCTTAGGGCTTTGAATCAAGTAAATTCCACTGAGAGTCCTGAAGGCCTGTGCTGAATAGCTGGGAGGTGTGTACACATATATTTTTAACTCCTCACACAAGAAACAGTTCCACGGTCCTTAAAGTCCTCTGTTATAGTACCAGTCCCTAAAAACCCAAACACATCCACAATGAATGAGTTTACGCCTGTGGCACTTACACCGGTTGCCACTGGCAAGCACTGTACTATATGGGCATGATGGATTGTGGAGTTGTATTATGGTTTATGGTATAGTGTATGGGCAATGTAGTATATAAGCAATATGGTATAATATATGGGCATGGGTTGTTGATTACTCAGTCAAAACAAAATTCTGTATAGTTGCGACATACCTGTTGTGCATACATGCGTTGTGTCCAATGTCCTGTTGTTGTTTATTTCTTCTGTTTTTTGTTTGTTGTTTTCTTTTTTTGTGTGTGTGTGATTGATATCTGCAAGTGCTAGAAGCTGCTGTGTACCGGAGTCAAATTCCTCGTTTATATAGGCACACTTGGCCGATAAAGTTGATTCTGGTTCTGACTCTAAAAGACGGGGGGCCCTCTACTGGTTGGTTTGCCAAAATAAAGATTCTGTGCCAGAATGTAGGTTCTGAAACCCAGAAAGCTCAGCACCTGGCAAAGCTATTGATTTGCAGTTGGTATAGCTCGACGACATATGGTATATGATGTTCATTTTTTGCTACGATAAAGTAGAAATTTTGCTGATAACACCTTTAAAGTCAGGCACTGATAGTAACGCCGTGTACTGGGTCTAGCCTTAGCTTTCAGTGAGGGAGAATTGTATTTTGAACTTGGCCCTTTTACTGGCTATTTTCTTTTGTTTTGCCTCGCTTCCTTGCCAATTGATGGTAATGTTTCCAAGATCTTGTTTGCAAAGTTAAGATAATATAAATGAGTTTTTTATTTTCTCTTTGTTGTACATGCATACACATGATGATTTGATGTCTGACATCTGATATATTCTGTTCATTCCCATTTGGGGTACAGTAGGTTGGGCATTAATTGATCAAGAAGAGACCTCAAAAAGATGTTCTCCCTCATCTAGAGACCAAGAACTCATCAGCCTTACTATGAATATTACTATCTCGCTTAACAAATCAGACTTCCCAAATCAATGGACATCTACCTGGGCTGTTATTGTAACAGGTTAGCAAAAATCCATGTTAGATATGCCATGATAAAATTGATGCTTGATGCGGTTTGCCTGTTATCTGTGAATACCTTTTTGCGTATGAAAGTATACGAAACTATACTCTTGTTATACATCTCTGTGTGAATCTGTAAATGTGGCACTGGTGAATTTTGTAATGTATTTTCTTCACTCAGTGACAAATACACAGATAGTAGATGTGACAGATTAGAATATTTTAACTGCAAGTGTAGAATATGAATCGTCCCTTTTCCTGTCTTTATTTGTTTTTGTCCAATACATTTTCCTTGTCAAATAACCCAAGTTTATTTTTTGACGTGAAATGTGTTATAGCCTTTTGTCTCTAGTGTCTTAACCCCTGTCTTGGCTGTCGGTCACAGTGACTTACTGCACCAAAAGATCTCCAGCTGAGGTGATCTAAGATATAAGAAGACAGTAACCTCTGTCTCCAACTCTAGTTCTCTGGAGTGTCAGTGTCACAAGGTGAAGCTTCACTATTGTCAAAAAACTGACATTGCCTTCTCTCTGGCAGAGACTTGGCAGATCAGGACTCATTGTTAGTGTGAATTATCCCTTAGTTTGAGACAGTTCAAGACTCTCTAGATCAGCCAAGACTGAAAATATGAGAGAAATCCAGCGGCCAGCCAATTGGGCCTCACCTCAGTGGTCATCTTGCAGAGCACTGGGCTAGATTCATTTACATCAAAACGCATAAAGCCACTGCTTTCATAGAAGCTTCAAAGAGTAAATGAAGCAAAAAAATATTGTGTAGGTATACAATAATGTATATGATAGTGAATATCAGAACAATTTATTTGTCATTACATTCCATGCACCTCCGCACATGAAATGAAATGAAATATCGTTTCCCTCAGCTCACAGCAGTGAAAGACAAAAAACAAAGCACATCTAAACTACAAGAACACATATATCCAAACTACAAAAAAACTACAAAAATACATATATGCAGCATATATATATAAAAAAACCCCAAAACAAACAAACGAACCCCCCCCCCCTTTTTCTTTTTTTTTTACAGTGAACACCAGAATGACTGTCAGAACTGCCAGTCTGTATGGGCTAGCAATTAGCTTAGCCTGCCCCGCTTCCGCATCCTGTCAGACCGCCTTCGGTGTTTCCTCCTCGGGCGCAGCTCCAGGCAGGGCTGTGGTCCCTGGGCCAACTGGACACAGCAGACCAGGCTCCCCAGCCGATCCAAAACCAGCTCCCCCAGCCAGACACCTTCGACACACCTCCCCACGACGACACCAAAAACACAGTCAATGCTAGATGAGGCCGCCACCAGACTGCCCTCGGTGTTATCGGAACTGCCTGTCTGCATGGGCTAGTAGTTAGGTTAGCCTGCCCCGCTTCCGCATATATATGTGTGTGGGTGGGTGGGTGGTGGGGTGGGGATGGGGGATTTGCATGCGTATTGATAAGTATTTTGCTCCAGAAAGCTTTGGTACTCAATCCTGCTGAAAGGAAAGAAGATACTCGAGAGTGAAATGGAATGCTACCTAAACATAGTGATTGTGCTTTTTTGTGTTCTGTGTTTGTTTACACTGTATGTTTGTGTGTCTGAGTACTCATAGTATTTGTGTTTGAATCAATACGTACTGTCTGTATTTATGTGTATTTACGTCTCTATGTACATTATGTTAATGAGTATCTTCTTGTAATTCTGTAAAGCATGCATGCATTGAATTTATCACTATCTGAAGTTCATTTTTACGCATTTATTTTTACCACCCTTGAACCCAGCCATTGAGGATGCACAAGCCAGTGCATCCTTAGTGCCAGTCCCAAGCCCGGACAAATGGGGAGGGTTGCGTCAGGAAGGGCATCCGGCGTAAAATCTTTGCCAAATCAAATATGTGGATCATAAATAAGACTTACATACCGGATCGGTCGAGGCCCGGGTTACCAACGACCGCCACCGGTACTGTTAACCAGCAGGGTGTCGGTGGAAACTATGCTACTGTTGGGCGAAGGAGAAGGAGAGGGGGAAAGCATGTCCAGAGGCAGCTAGAGAGGAGGAAGGGTAGGCATGTGGAGGTGAGAGTTGGAACTTTGAATGTTGGCACTATGACTGGTAAAGGGAGAGAGCTGGCTGACATGATGGAAAGAAGAAAGGTAGGCATACTGTGTGTGCAAGAGACCAGGTGAAAGGGGAGTAAGGCCAGGAGTATCGGAGGTGGGTTCAAACTCTTCTACCATGGTGTGAATGGGAGGAGTAATGGGGTAGGGGTAATTCTGAAGGAAGAGTATGTCATGAGCGTGCTGGAGGTGAAGAGAGTGTCAGACAGAATGATGAGTATGATGCTGGAAATTGAAGGTTTATTGCTGAATGTTATCAGCGCATATGCCCCGCAAGTTGGGTGTGCGATGGATGAAAAAGAAGAATTCTGGAGTGAGTTGGACGACATGGTGGAGAGGGTACCCAAGGAGGAGAGAGTGGTGATTGGAGCGGACTTCAATGGACATGTTGGTGAAGGGAACAGAGGTGATGAGGAGGTGATGGGAAGGTATGGAGTCAAGAAGAGAAATGTGGAAGGAAAGATGGTGGTCGATTTGGCAAAAAGGATGGAAATGGCTGTGGTGAATACATATTTCAAGAAGAGGGAGGAACACAGGGTGACGTACAAGAGTGGAGGAAAGTGCACACAGGTGGACTATATCTTATGTAGAAGGCGCCATCTAAAAGGGATTGGAGACTGCAAGGTGGTGACAGGGGAGAACGTAGCTAGGCAGCATTGGATGGTGGTCTGTAGGATGACTTTGGAGACCAAGCAGAGGAAGCGAGTGAAGACACAGCCGAAGATCAAATGGTGGAAGTTGAAGAAGGAAGACTGTTGTGTGGAGTTCAGGCAGGAGTTAAGACAGGCACTGGGTGGTAGTGAAGAGTTGCCAGATGGCTGGAAAACCACTGCAGAAATAGTGAGGGAGACAGCTAGGAAGGTACTTGGTGTGTCATCAGGACAGAGGAAGGAAGACAAGGAGACTTGGTGGTGGAATGAGGAAGTACAGCAAATTATACAGAGGAAAAGGTTGGCAAAGAAGAAGTGGGATAGTAAGAGAGATGAAGAAAGTAGACAGGAGTACAAGGAGATGCAGTGTAAAGCAAAGAGAGAGGTGGCAAAGGCAAAGGAAAAGGTGTATGGTGAGTTGTATGACAGATTAGACACTAATGAAGGAGAAACGGACTTGTACCGATTGGCTAGACAGAGGGACCAAGCTGCAAAGGATGTGCAGCAAGTTAGGGCGATCAAGGATAGAGATGGAAATGTGCTGACAAGCGAGGAGAGTGTGCTAAGAAGGTGGAAGGAATACTTTGAGGGGCTGATGAATGAAGAAAATGAGAGAGAGAGAAGGTTGGATGATGTAGGGATAGTGAATCAGGAAGTTCAGCGGATTAGCAAGGAGGAAGTGAGGGCAGCTATGAAGAGGATGAAGAATGGAAAGGCAGTTGGTCCTGATGACATACCTGTGGAGGCATGGAGATGTTTAGGAGAGATGGCAGTGGAGTTTTTAACTAGATTGTTCGACACAATCCTGGAAAGTGAGAGGATGCCTGAGGAGTGGAGAAGAAGCATACTGGTACCGATTTTCAAGAACAAGGGGGATGTGCAGAACTGTAACAACTACAGAGGTATAAAGTTGATCAGCCACAGCATGAAGATTTGGGAAAGAGTAATAGAAGCTAGGTTAAGAGGAGAGGTGACGATCAGCGAGCAGCAGTATGGTTTCATGCCACGAAAGAGCACCACAGATGCGATGTTTGCTTTGAGAATGTTGATTGAGAAGTATAGAGAAGGCCAGAAAGAGTTGCATTGTGCCTTGTAGATTTAGAGAAAGCTTATGACAGAGTGCCGAGAGATGCATGGTATTGTATGAGGAAGTCAGGAGTTGCAGAGAAGTATGTAGGAGTGGTGCAGGATACGTATGAGGGAAGGGTGACAATGGTGAGGTGTGCGGTTGGAATGACAGATGGGTTCAAGGTGGAGGTGGGATTACATCAAGGATCGGCTCTTAGCCCTTTCTTGTTTGCAATGGTGATGGACAGGTTGACGGACAAGATCAGGCAGGAGTCTCCATGGACGATGATGTTCGCGGATGACATTGTGATCTGTAGCGAGAGTAGGGTGCAGGTTGAGGAGAGCCTGGAGAGGTGGAGGTATGCACTGGAGAGAAGAGGAATGAAAGTCAGTAGGAGCAAGACGGAATACCTATGCGTGAATGAGAGAGAGGACAGTGGAATGGTCAGGATGCAAGGAGTGGAGGTGACAAAGGCATTTGAGTTTAAATACTTGGGGTCAACTGTCCAAAGTAACGGGGAGTGCAGTAGAGAGGTGAAAAAGAGAGTGCAGGCAGGTTGGAGTGGGTGGAGAAGTGTGTCAGGAGTGATTTGCGACAGAAGGGTATCAACAAGAGTTAAAAGGAAAGTTTACAAGGTGGTTGTGAGACCAGCTATGTTATATGGTTTGGAGACAGTGGCACTGATGAAAAGACAGGAGGCAGAGCTGGAGGTGGCAGAGTTGAAGATGCTAAGATTTTCACTGGGAGTAACGAAGAAGGACAGGATTAGGAACGATTATATTAGAGGGACCGCTCAGGTTGGACGGTTTGGAGACAAAGCAAGAGAGGCAAGATTGAGATGGCTTGGACATGTGTGGAGGAGAGATGCTGGGTATATTGGGAGAAGGATGCTGAATATGGAGCTGCCAGGGAAGAGGAGAAGAGGAAGGCAAAAGAGGAGGTTTATGGATGTGGTGAGGGAAGACATGCAGGTGGCTGGTGTGACAGAGGAAGACGCAGAAGACAGCAAGAAATGGAAACGGATGATCCGCTGTGGCGACCCCTAACGGGAGCAGCCGAAAGTAGTAGTAGATTTTTACCACCCTCGAGAGGACACGCAAGATAGTGTTCCAAGATCAAAACAAGCAAGTCGCATCTTATTTGGTTTACAAAAGTGATCGCTGGATGTCATTTTTTCTTCCATGCACGTGTTGAAATTTGCCATTCCACTCCACCATTCCTCTCAAACTGAATCTAAGAGTAGCAAATATTCATAGTTCATCTACACTGCTTGTTCCAGAGTATTTTAATGAACCTGGTTCTATTTCACCCGTATTGTTATTTGTACAAGCTTGCCTGGAGCAGAATAACAACTTTTCTTGGTTGGTGGAGTTCAAAAGAGTGTTTCTAAACCCGAATAATGTCTGCTTTCAAATAAAGCTTCTGGTTAATTGCTAATTCAAGTATGTAGCACAAGCCAGAGGTTGAAATCCCTAACAACTTATCCTCTGTTGTTTGCAGTCTCCCCCATTACCGTCCCTGCTCCCACATTATCCCACTGGATACTCCAATGCCATCTGCTTTATTTCTGTTCAGTTCAGGTCAGCGCTCTCTGCCATTTAGAGCAGATCATTGATTGCACCACACTGTTCTCATTCTAAAAGGTAGTGTTGTGCATCATTGAAAGGGGCGTGCTTTAATGGAAAATAAACTCTTCCCATCACAAATACACTTTTCTGCAAACATGAGTGTGTGTGGTTGTGTGGAGCAGACGTAACGAGGCAAGCTTTCACTCTCTGTGATGGACTTTCTTCTCTTTGCACCCTTAACCCATATATCCTGTTCAGCAGATTGCTTTCTGTGTAATGGGAAAACCGGAGAGTGTGTGCTTACGTACTACAGATTCACACACACACACACACACACACACACACACACACACACACTCGTTTCACTATCTTTATGAGGACCCCTCATTGACTACATTCATTTCCTAGCCCTTAACCTTAACCACACAAACTACATGCCTAACGCTAACCCTTACCCTAAACTTAACCTAACCCTAATTCTAACCTTAACCCTAAAACCAAGTCCTAACCCTAAAATAGACCCTTTAATTTGTGAGGACCTCTAAAATGTCCACAAAAGGTAGGTGGTTTCTGGTTTTTCTATTCTAATGAGGACATTTGGTCCACATTAGGATAGCTAAACATGTGTGCGCGCGCACGCACACACACACACACACACACACACACACACACACACACACACATATACTATATACGTATATATATGCACCCAGGTTCACACAAGCATACATCTCACACACACACACACACACACACACACACACACACACACACGCACGCACACGCAGAGGCCCACGATAACACACACTTGCTCACAGGCATGCAAGCATACACAAACAAATGTGTAGTAACGCACAATGTGTGAGCGAGGCTGCCCAATGCTGGCAGCTTGAGCGTGACTGAAGGTTGTAAAATGCAGCCATGGCCATCTTTGCTCCATTTTTCTCCTCTCTTTTTCCACATCTCATGACAAGCATCAGTGAGCCCCCTCCATGGTGCAGTACTAAATAACAGCCTTTTTGGCAGGCAGTACGTTGGCTAGCTCTGTATGGGTCTTCGTACACAGTATATTAGGGGATTAGGGGAGAACTGAGTTAGGGTGAAGAAATACTTCATGAACATGAGATTTTGGGATTTATAGTGAGCCTCACTTTCTACTCTGATCAATGGGAACTTTTTCACATTGCTCTGAGAAAAACAGACTGCATTTGAATGATTTATGGTTTATTCTGCTGCAAAACATTATTGTGTCCCTACTTGGATACAAGGTAGAATTTCTAGGAAAGAACAAGATTGGATTTTTGTTATCTGACTGCAATTCATTCTTTCCATCAATTCATCTGACACTTTGAGCGTTTCTCAACGGAGGCGGTACCCCCCCCCCCCCCAGGTGGTGTTCAGAGAACATGAGGGGGTGCTGGATACAATGGGCCTCGTTATCCCAATACTTTTGTAATTATAGCGTATATAACAAGGTATATAGTGTCATTGCTGTAAGTTGGTATCTCTGATGTGATGTTGCTGTTGCTGCAGCATGAACTACTGATGGGTATAACACACTTTTTAGCCCACCCACCCAATATGACCACCAGCCATCACTGAATATAGGATAGCCAATATATCCTGCTTTTTTTCCAGTAGCTTCACACTTTTTTCTTGGTAGACTGCTCTTGTTTTCCATTGGAACAATGAATAAGAATTTTTTGTTTGGCCCCAGCACAAAATTACTGCTTTCTGATTGGCTGCTGTTTGTGATCAATAACGAGTCCTAATTAAAGTTTGAATGTCAGGCTGTCCGGGTAGCAAAGCGGTCTATTCCGTTGCGTACCAACACGGGGATCACCGGTTCGAGTCCCCATGTTACCTCTGGCTTGATTGGGTGTCCCTACAGACAGAACTGGCCGTGTCTGCGGGTGGGAAGCCGAATGTGGGTATGTGTCCTGGTCGCTGCACTAGCACCTCCTCTGGTCAGTCGGGGCGCCTGCTCAGGGATGAGGGGGGAATAGCGTGATCCTCCCATGTGCTACGTCCCCTCAGTGAAACTCCTCACTGTCAGGTGAAAAGAAGCGACTGGTGACTGCACATGTATCAGAGGAGACATGTGGTAGTCTGCAGCCCTCCCCGGATGGGGCAGAGGGGGTGGAGCAGCGACCGGGACAACTCGGAAGAGTGGGGTAACTGGCGAAGTACTATTGGGGAGAAAAAGGGGGAAAAGTCCAAAAAAAAAAGTCACTGGGTGGGAAGAGAGTGTGACATATAGTAGAAGTCCTGAGTTTGGTTTGAACTCAGGATGTTACAGTTTTAGCCTATAAATGGAAGACTCACTGGTGGAGCTACAGAAAATCCCTACTTGAAACTGCATTAACTATCGCTGAAAATGCAAATAAACAACCAGCTCGTTTGTTTGTATAAAACAGGGCTGATTCCCTGTTGCTGTATTACATGATCAGTGTCTTTCTAATGCAACCATCAGGTGGTTCTCCTCGTGAGATTCATGATACCTTCATATTCACGATGCTGTCCTTGTTTCATAAGCTGGGCGTCTTACTAATGAGGCTCACAGTGCACTGCGATCAAACTGTTTGGCCGCGTTGGCTTGCAAGGTTACTTGTCTCAGGTCTGTTGTACGTCAAGGCTTGGCTCCATTTGACAAATGTTTCTCATTTTGAATGTCAAATTGTGCTAAGTAGGTAAATAAGCCGGTTTGTATTTAAGAGGTTTTTTTTCAGTGTCATTGAGTATTTGCATGTAAAATAATCAAATTATTCAAGTTTACTGAAGCACAGGCTACTTCGGTTTATAGGCTGAATACTGCATCTGCAAGCTCTGAATGAATCTTACCTCATTTGTAGTGTAACCTATATATAGTATGTGTTATCAATCTCTCTTTAGTGGAAGTATAATTATCTGGTCATAATTTCTCTATTAATAATTCAAGAACATTTGTCCGCCTCCCCTTGACAGAGAGCTATTGATGATAGACATCCAATGAATATGGATAGATTTAATGATGAAATGTATTCCATCCCAGAAGTGAATAGGTCAACAAATACGGAGAGTCTATGCAGTAATGTTTTATTAGTTTGAGACATTGACACAGCTCTGTTTGATAGATCTGTTCTTTGAGCCCCTAGTCTTCATCACTCACCCCCTGTTAGCTGTTATAAAGTATTTGGAATAAGTCTTTATTCATCTTCATGGTGTTAATCACGATGTTAGGATACTTTATGGAAGAGTGCCATTTTTGATGTGAACACCATGCTGTTCATGATGTAAATTTACCCTGTGAAACAATTTCTAAAGGCATATAGAATATGTACATATTCTCATTGCATCCTGAGAGTAATACAAGAGAGACAAGGCTCTTACCCTTGGCTTACACATCCCTGGCCTATCTACACCGTACCCAATGTCTTACTGTGTGTGTGTGTGTGTGTGTGTGTACAAATACGTCACAAATGCCATTATGTAACATATACTACAATCTGCTCTCCGATTCCCTCTCAGAGCTAGTCAGTGTATAAGAGAAATTATTCCTCAAGTTACTGCTCAGTGATTTGAGTGGAGAATTGGGGAGCCTCACTTCCACGAGGCCATGAACCAATGTTGATTAAATGACTGGCCCTGGCTTTGAAATGACAGCATTAGACTTTGGTTGAATTTTCAAATATTTCACCAACCTCTGTCACGACTTGCATCACCACTTCAGCAAAGGTATGTTCTCAGTTTTAACTTAACATTTAGGAACCTTCACCATGTGTTGCTCTGCAGATGTTCTAGAAGGGCCAGCTATAGAAGAGAGCAAAAGAGAAGAGTTGAAGGAGCTATATATCATTTGCTTTGCCTTGTCGTTTGATAGAAATCGGCATGCTCAGCTGAGAATTCATTCAATTAAGTTTCAATACAACATACAGTAAAGTATGTATGCATGATTTAAGGCAATTTCACAAATGTAAAATTTAAGAAATCTGGAAACCACATGGCCAATTTCTTTCTTTTTTTAAATGTTTATTTGGGAAGGGACAATGTACATTAATCAACATTCGAACAAATGTAAATACTCAAGTTATCTAAGAGGCTAGTTACAATCAGCAGTCCCTTTACTTGATGTTGTTAGGCATCCTAGAATAATATATATAATTAAATGGTACAAATAATACATGTGCAGTAGGTAGAGAACATACGACAGACAGTGTGATATATATAAAAAATAAACTTACAACATAGTTAATATACAATACAAGAAAAAGAGTAAACAAACAAGAAAATATATACAGAATATACAAGTAATGTAGAAAAAGATAATAAAAGGGCATCCAGGTAGCATAACGGTCTATTCTGTTGCCTATCAACACTGGGATCGCCGGATCGAATCCCTGTGTTACCTCTGGCTTGATCGGGCGTCCCTACAGACACAATTGGCCATGTCTGCGGGTGGGAACCCAGATTTGGATGTTTGTCCTGGTCACTGCACTAGTGCCTCCTCTGTTCGGTCGAGGTGCCTGTTCAGGGCAGGGGGGGCGACTGGGGAGAATAGTGATCCCCATGCACTACATCCCCTTGGCGAAACTCCTCACTGTCAGGTGAAAAGAAACCGCTGGCGACTTATGTATTGGAGGAGGCATGTGGTCGTATGCAGCCCTCCCCGGATTGGCAGAGGGGGTGGAGCAGTGACTGGGATGCCTTGGAAGAGTAGGGTAATTAGCCGGATACAATTGGGGAAAAGGGGGGGGGGTAAAGATAATATATGGAAAAAAAATGTATGAAAAAGCGGACATAACACAGCTAATGTACAATACAGTTAAACAACATGTTAAAGGTGTGTGCAAATAGCATCAATGTTGACGTTGTTGATTCGAGCCATTTCTTGACATTACAGTTATATGAACTAGCCCAGGAGATGTCTGTCCTCTCCTACCACCTGCCATTTTGGTACTAAACTAATATAACTATCTCACTCTTCATGGACCATTGGTCCTGAATGGCCCAATTGGCACTATCAGTGATGCAGGTCTTTATTTCATTTGACCATAAGGCCAAACCATACTTCTCAGAGAACGAGCTACTCTCATAAGACAAGTCGAGAAAACATTATGCCATAAAGACTCTTAACCTTTTTGACTATAATACAGTCAGCTGAAAGTCACTGGAATGAGACAACATAAAAAAATAATGGTTTAATTCAAAGATACTTAAAGGGGAAATGACGAGCATTTTAAAGTTAATGGGAAGATGAGGAAAAGGAGAAAGTAATATGGGGTAAAGCAAGAGCAAGTGAGACAAATCTGTCTGTAGTTCCTCTCAAAAGGAAGGAGCTGAGGGCCCGTGGAGGGAGGAGAGCAGAGTGAATGGTAGAGAAAATTGGAAGATCGATCGTGAAGAGGTCATTTATGAAGCAACTACTTGAAGTGAGGACGTGTAGGGTGTGGTTTGAGCAGTGATGGAGGCAGGTAGAATTAGGAGTGGCTCTTCTTGGTAATACATATACTATATATATATATATATATATATATATATATATATAGTACAGTGCCTACGACAGTACACTTTGATACGCGCATGATATATTGATGACAGTTCTTTCAAAGCTGAGGGAATGCCTGTCACTCAGTGCGTATCCCTTTTAAAGAGCAACCCAAAGTCTTTATCATCCCATTGTCAGAGACTGAAACAGAACAAGGTCAGACCTACACACTGCACCACAGTGTCAAGCATCTTAAACTTGTTCTTTAACAAGCACATGCAGAACAAGGTCTATTTTATGTGTGTATATATCTTTCCCTGGATCACCACCTTGTTGTGGTGGAGAAGCTTGCGTGTGCTAATGAACCCAAGAACTATGCCGTGCAGAGCTTGGCTCCCGCTTGGGCCACCCAAGGCAGATTGGTCAAGGGGGAGGTTCCAGTCGAAGCGCGATCCATCAAAGATCTCAATGGTGGAACTGGCAGAAGACAATGTCAGTGAAGGCGGATGAAGGCTGCAACAGAGGGTGGCCCCCAATTGTCTTGGTTCTCCATGCCATTTGACTCTGGCCACCCCCTGCCAAGGACGGTGTGGTGGCTGCAGACGCCTCAGCCTGTCCATATAAAAAGCTGCCACGCGCTGTCCTCCCACAAGGAGACAGTCATACTCGACCACGAGTGACCGCCGATGATGACAATTTATATATATATATATATATAAATTTATATATATATATATATATATATATATATATATAAATTTTCCTGCTCCTCATTTCTTGAGCAGTTTTATCAACACCATTGATGGTTTCCGAAAAAATGCTATATATGTATGTATATATATCTATATATGAAGGAAAATCACGATACACCACAGTTTTCACATTTTACTGTAGATACAAAGAGGTGGACCCTTAAAAGATCATATGATCCAATCACGATATTTCTAGTATGTTATTTACGTGTATCTGGCACTGAATTGTCAATGTTATGTTATGTCTCTGGATTGTGTGTTTGATAATCACAGCTGGATGTAAGCTGTTTGTGTTTCAGCCTCTGAAAAGGGGATTATAAAGACTTTCAGTTGCTCTTTAAAATGGATTTGCTCTGAGTGGGTGCCAGGCTTTGAAAAAACGGTTGTCAATAAATCATGTACATATCAAAGTGAACTGTGGTTTGCCCTTCCACTTGAGTGCCTAACCCTTGACAGTGGGTTTTTGAAGATTATAGTTGAATTAGCAGGTAAAGATCACAGTCCTCTTTATCAACACAGCAGGACATCATAAAAAAGAACTTGAGGAAATGCAAAGCAGGAATTTCTCTTGCCCACACCGTTCCCTTGATGGCGACACAGAGGCACACTGTCTCCTATTAGTGATGCAGGATATTGACTTATGGGGCTGCAGTGTATGTAGCTTTCTTTTAGTTTGTGATCCCAGTTGTCGTTCATGCATGGAACCGGGGTCATTGAAGCACATTTTGTGCGTTGAATCCTTGAACAGAAAGATGTGTTTCCCATTTTGGCTCTTAAACTATAGGCGACCAGATGCCATGGGTGATATAAATATCAGGTAATGATAGTAAGTTAATCCTTTCTTATTTTGTTAGGGTGCCGGCCAGGTCTCTCTCCTGGCATTTAAGTTTGGTCTGTCAGGTTTTATTTCGTTTGTAGTTGTTTTTTTTGTCTTTTTTTAATGTTTAAATCAAACCTCTCAAAAGGATGCGCCAATCAAAATGTACAGCCTACACATTGAATGACCATCTTCAGGAACCCAACAAGAACAACACAAACACAAATAGTGCAAAACAAAATATTCATATATTTAAAGACTTTCACAACAACTCCCAAAATCCCATTGTCCCAAACTCTACAAAATGAAAATAATACAACTTGAAATTCCACTACAGATTTTCTTTTGCAGTTTTTTTTAAACGTTTTTTTTTTTTTTAATCCATCCATCCGTTATCCGAACCGCTTATCCTGCTCTCAGGGTCATGGTGATGCTGGAGCCTATCCCAGCAGTCATTGGGCGACAGGCCGAGAGACACCCTGGACAGGCCGCCAGGCCACCATACAGGGCCAACACACACACACACACACACACACACACACACACACACACACACACACACACACACACACACACACACACACACACACACACACACACACATATATTCATACCTAGGGACAATTTACTATGGCCGATTCACCTGGCCTACTTGTCTTTGGGCTGTGGGAGGAAACCGGAGCCCCCGGGGGAAACCCACGCAGACACGGGGAGAACATGCAAACTCCACATAGAGGACGAACCAGGATGACCCCCAAGTTTGGACAGTGTCCTGAAAAGGTTTTTTGAATTGAGGGAGAAGATCAGAGAATTCATGAAAGAAGGCAGGCTACATGTTCCTGAGCTTGATGATCCCAAATGGCTCATGGATATAGCTTTCTTAGTTGATATCACATGGGCACTTCACACTCTTAATCTAAAACTGCAGGGGTCAGACCAACTCGTCACTAGCATTTGCTATTGTGAAAGCTTTCTCTGTGAAACTCAAATTATGGAAAACACAGCTCACAGAGAGAAGATTTGTCCACTTCACAACATGCTAGTCAGTTATTGATGATGGTGCCAGAGTCAATGTTGATGAGTATGTAACTGCCATTGACAATCTGCAGTAGGAGTTTGAGCATTGCTTTTTTGATTTTAAGACTGACGGCACCGCTTTCCAGTTATTTGCAGACCCCTTCTCCTTTGATGTGGACAGTGCTTCAAGGACATTTCAAATGGAGCTCATAGACTTGCAGTGCAACATTTAGCACAAGACAAAGTTCAGAGAGGCACAAGGAAAGCAGGAGATGCTTGGACAGTTTCTCAGAGAACTTCCTAAAACATTCCCACAGTTGTCCAAACTGTTCAGGCAGGTCATGTGTCTTTTCGGCAGCACTTATCTGTGTGAAAACTGTTCTCAACTATGAGCTTTAATAAGTCAAAGCATAGGTCCAGATTGACCAATGGACATCTCCAGGCTGTCTTCAGGGTGCCCACTGCCCAGTCCCTGGAAGCAAATGTGCCTCACATGTGTCAGCAGAAGTGCCAGATTTCTGGCAAGAAGTAGGCTAAATATGTAAGCCTAGGCCAGGCTGCACTATGTACACAGTTACCTATGCATGTGAAAACTCTAAAAATGATAATAAAATAATAACAAAACAAAGTATAATTAAAAAAAAAACAATGTGAAGGTTTTATAGTCGAACAGTTTTTTCTTCATCCCTATTGCACTGGCCCTCCTCCGTAAGACCACCTGTCAAGTGGCCCCCAGATAATTTGAGCTTGAGACCCTGCTCTACACCAAAGTTCCAAGTGTGGTAATTAATCCAGAAAATAAGAGGGGGCCTTAATATGATTCACTCAGGAACAGCCAGGTAATTGAATCCCTCCACAAGTCTAAAGAATGGGCCCCACATCTTAATGAATTTATTTATCGATCTCCAGATCGTATGTTCTGTCTTCTCAAGTTTGATATGGTAAGAACACGAACAACCCAAAGGTTGTGAAAATGGGTTACAGAGGATTTCCATTTCAGAAGGATTAAGCATCTGGTCAGCAAATTGGCATAGTCTGCTTCTGAGGCTTAGAGTGATAATAGGGGTTGGGCAACCCCAAATAGTGCAATCGTAGCATGTGGTTTAATCAGCTTTTCAACTGTTCCTGACAGTGTCTCAAAAAGCTCAGACCAGAAGCCTTGTAAAGATGGACAGGACCAAAACCTATGCACATGTGTAGCTGGAGCTAGATGACATCTGCCACAGATTGGGTGTAGATCTCTGTATATCTTAGAAAGTCGGACCTTTATAAAATGAGAGGTATGGATAATTTTGCATTGTATGAGCCAGTGTTTGACACAGGTAGAAGATGTATGCACTCTATTAAGAGCCCCCCCCCCATAGTTGTTCTTTAATTTCATGTCACACTCTAAGATCATTCTCCCAAAGGGTTGTTACAGAGTCTACAGAAGCCAGATGTAGCGAGTGTATCTCACCATAAAGACAAGACAACACACCCTTCAACTTAGGGATAGGTGTAACAAAGCAATAGAAAGGTGTTGTCTCAGGCTGGTAAGTGAACTGAGAAGATGTATTGCTGATAAAACTACGAACCTGTAAATATCTAAAGAAGTGATGTCTAGGGAGACTACTTCTGATAATTGTTTGAAGGAGGCAAAGGTATCAAGGTAAAGATGTTTGAATTCTAAGACTCGACCAAATTTTAAAAGCACCGTCAATTAAGGATGGGGGAAAGGCATGGTTTAACGTTAAGTGAGCAGAAGATGAAAATATTTGAAAGCCATAACTGTCTAAATTGATTCCAGATTTTCAAAGAGGTTTCATTTATTATATTCTTTGTGTTTGGAGAAGAGAGGTGTGAAATAAGGGGGTGAGCCAGAGCTGCAAGTGATACTGGCTTGGAGGACATGGATTCTGTCACAAGCCAATAAGGGGGTTGGGGTGTCAGTGTGTCTCACTGTAACCAATATTATATGATTCTGAGATTGGCAGACCAATAATAGTACCTGAAATTGGGGCGGGACAGTCCACCTAGTGGTTTAGGCCTCTGTAAGATTTGTCCGTGCTTTTTTTCTTTTCCTTTTTTTTTATATCCCAGATGAATCAGAAATTAAAGTGTCTAATTTTTTTTTTTAAGTATGCGGGAGAAAAATTTTAGGCATAGAAATGAAGAACAGGAGTTTCAAAACAGTGGTCATCTTCACTGAATTAACTCTTGCGGCCAAAGATAGATTTGACCTCTTCTCAAACTCTCTAGATGAAATAGTGAGGATTGGGGCAAATTTAGCTTTATACAAATCTTTGAGTTTATCTGTGACATTAATCCCTGAATACATAAAGATACGTTCAGAGATCTTGAATTATAAATTATATTTTGCATAGTTGCATGCTGCCTTAAGGGGAATGGTTCCCTCTTAGCCAAGGTAAGTTTATAGGCAGATATTTGACCTAAAGATTCCAGGGTTGTAAGGATAATAGCAGTGGATGCCGGAAGATTGGGGACATACAGCCAAAGGTTATCTGTATACAAGGACACCATTTCCTCTATATTGTTCCTGGTAATACCGTAAATGTATGTGTGTAAATGGAGTACAATGGAGAGAGGTTCAATGGCAACCGCAGTCAGTAGGGAGCTTAGGGGTCAACCTTGATGGGTAGAGCTCTGTAGAGGAAAATAGTCGGATTGGGTGTTGTTAGTCCTCACTGAGGCTTGGGGGGATGAATATAGTAGCTTAACCCAGGTGGAAAAAGAATGACCAAATCCAAATTTACGTAGATTGTAGAAAAGTTACTCCCACGCCACACAATGGAACACTTTCTCTGCATCTAGGGAGATTACAGTTTCTGTAGTGGGGGAAGGAGTGCTGTGGATTCTATTGAAGAGTTGTCAGATTAGAAAATAGTGTCTGTTTTTGATTAATCCTATTTGATCAGGAGATATGATTGTTTTCAAAACTGCCTCCAACCGTAAAGCAAGCAATTGGACAGTAGTTTTAAGTCCACATTGAGCAGGCTGATTGGACAAAAAGAGGAGCAACTAAGTGGGTCTTTTTTTTTTGAATCAGAGAGATTGACGGTTGATTAAGCGTTGGAGTCATACTCAAAGATTCAAATGATCCATTATACATGAATATTAGAACAGGGGCCAATTTATGCAAAAAAGTTTTATAAAAGTCTTAACGGATAGCGGCAAGGGTTTTTGCCGCTTTGCATAGACTTAGCCGCTGTAGAAAGCTCTTCATTAGTTATGGGTTTTTCCAACCCAATAGACAAATCAGGGCTAATCAGGGGTATGTCAGGTGCATTGAAAAAGTTGTCAAAATTAGAAGAGTCAGGATGGTGTTCAGATGTATGCAAGGAAGTGTAGAATTTTCTAAACTCATTATTAAACCTTTTGGGCTCTGTGGTGATACCAGATGGCATTGTAATCTGGAGAATTTGATGGGAGATTCAGCAGCTTGATGAGAGGTGAGGATATCAAATTCCGATTGTAAATTCAGACGTTCCTTCTATACATCTGAAGTGTGAGAGGTAGGATGGTTATCAAGATGCGAATTCTGTCTAGTTAATTCATCTAATTTATTTTTGTGCCGTCTCTTCTCATGACCCACTTGTCCTCTAATATATAGGCTTTCAGTGTCTCCCCTTGTACATATGCAGATATCTGGAGTTGTGTGTCCAAGAACAAATACATCTGATCATTAAGAAATGTTACAAAATCTTCATTTGATAGCAAGTGGGTGTTAAGATGACATGAAGGGCGTGGGTTATCCAAATCTTTAAAATGAAGATTGATAATGAGAAGGGCACGGTCAGATATCAATATTGCATCATATGAGCATTATCTTAACAAGGGGAGAATTCTGTCACCAGTGAGAAACTAGTCAATAATATGTGTGAAAGTGTGGTGTATCCCAATTAGGGGCACAGATGTTTACAAGGAGGACTTGAATATTGTATATCTTGCCAGTGACATATTTTCTGCTGGGGTCAGAGACCAATCCGGAGCAAATAAGAGGGATTGATTTATGTAGTAAAATTGCCGCTCCTCTCGGTTTTTTTCTGAAAAGATGAGTAGAAAGCCTGACCACCCCACCCACTCCTTAATTGTGGATGACCAGATATCTTTAAATGAGTCTCTTGCAGGTATGCAATTTGAGCACCTAGGTGTTGAAGATCATCCAACACCCTCCTGCGTTTCTTTCACTTGTTTATTCCCTTACAATTCCAGCTAATGAATTTGAGTTCACTCTCACTGGAGTGTCTTATGCTTGACTGGGCCATGTACGTACAAGGAAGAAAATATCTTGATAGTAGTGATAAAGACCCATATTTAAAGTGCAGTTGGTGCACAGAATGACCAAAATACTGTATACTGATGTACAAGAAATATATACAGTACAAAAAGCAAATTAAACCAGTTGAAATTAAAATAAAACCCATAGCCCCCGCTCACTCCCCTCGGTGCAGGCATCTCCCCAACTGAGATGTCTGAAAAACTTCCCCATAAGAGAACAGCACATACCAAAACCACTCCGTAGTAGCTCAGCACCTAAAATGTTGCTACCCGAGAATAACAGGACGTGACAAATTTAAGAATATATCAGCACAGGAACTATTTTAAACACAAAAGAGATATAGCTATTAGAAAGAAAAGAGAATAAAAGAACTGTCAGCAATTAACGAGTTTGTTCAGAGGCGCTATTCCTAGTCAAATGATATTGCCAGGGCTAATGGAAAATGTAGTTCATAACTATGTAAACATCCCAGCATTAACGTGGTTGATAAAACAGTCAGTCAGCAGAGTGGCTAGTTAGCTATAGTACGGCTAACAGATTTATTCACCCGATGTTATCTTTATCGAATTTAGCTTTTCAAGTTAGCAGACATTTTGGCAACAAAATCTGAAGCAGCAGTGGGTTCCAAAAAACTGTGAGGTCCCATTGGGCAGGGTGATCTTGAATGTAGCCGGGTACAGAAGTCCCCATTTGAGTTCAGGAATGGAGTATAGCTGGTGTTTAACTTGCTGGACTGCCACTCGCTTCTTGGAAACAGACATTGTATAATCAGTGAAAATAGAAGTCCTCTTGCTGTGTTGTGTGTGAGGACCAGCCTCTCTGGCTAAATTCAAAACCTAGTTTTGAACTTGAAAGTAGTGAACTCTGACCATGAATGGACGAGGTTGCTCGCCATCTTTCGGTTTTTTGTGTAAGGGGCGATGGGCAATATCGAGTAAGGGGTTGTCCTCCAGGCCGAGTATTTGCAAAATTGGGCAAATAAGTTGACGGCATGAGGGCCCTTTGTACCTTCTGAGATACCCGTCAAGCGGATGTTGTTCCTCCTAGATCTGACTTCCACGTCTTCAAACTTGTCATCAAGCTGCTTGAGTTGGGTAGTTAGCGTAGCCACTGTGGACTCCAGCTTGGTTATATGGGCGCTTTGATCGATGGATGCCAGTTCCAGCTCTTGTATAGTTTCCCCCTGGGAATCAATTTTTCAATCGAATTCTTCAGCTGCTCTTTGATGGAAGATATCTCTGCATGTCACGTGGAGGATAATGAATTGATTTTCAAAAAAAATTCAAGTTTGAGTGACTCCGTCATGGAATGAAGTAGTGTAGCATCCAAAGTGCTGCTGGCGCCCCCATGTTCCACCTTTGGAGGCAAGGCAGGGTCTGGTTGCAGTGTCTGTTTGTGGCCTGCTCTCCCGGAGTCTGTTTTGTGTGTTGGTTGCACTTTATCGGTGACACCCACCAAAGTATTGATTTACCCCGGTCTGAAAGTTTTCCAATGAACGCCAGACAGCAAAAAATAGCGACTGTGCCGAAAATAGATTATGTTTTCGAGTTACAGACTTGCAAAATATAGCAAATCGAGCAACTCAAGTCTCACTCGGGTTGCTACAAAAAGGAAATCTCAAACAAGGTCAACGTTTCATTAAAAATTACATAATTGATTGAATGACACTGAATGACAGCAGTCATAAATATTCCTTCATGTTGTGAGACCCAGGGGAGACATTTCTATGTGCAGCACTACACTGAAATAGCCAATGTGTAAACATGCTTCCTGGCTATTGTCAATAGATTATTCTGTCTTGTTTTGTCCTGCAAATTTGGTCAGCTTTGTCACTATAGTAGTTGATAACAGTAGCAAGCAACAGGCTTTAATATAAAACGTTTAGTACTATAATGTTATTACTATGTCCTGAGCAAACCAGGCAACTAATAAAATTCAGAGCAGCAGACATAACGATGATGGTGATGACGTAGCGAGTAGTGTCCCATTTCCTAGGTAATTATTTCAAACCCTACCCCTTGTAGCTTTGTTCAGGACAGCACAGTGGTCCAATAGTTAGGACTGTTGCCTCACAGCAAGAAGCTCCTGGGTTCAAAGCCCTGGCTGTCCCAGGTCCTTTCTGTGTGGAGTTTGCGTGTTCCCCCCATGGCTGCATGGGTTTCCTCTGGGTGCTGCGGGTTTTCCTCCCACCATTAAAAAGACATGCATGTTAGGGTTAATACTCCTGTCTGTGCCCCTGAGCAAGGCAATGGAAAGAAGAGCTGGAGTTGGTCCCCGGGTGCTGCAGCTGCCCACTGCTCCTATACAATAGGATGCAGAGAACACATTTCATTGTAACCCATACAATGGAAAAAATAAAGTGACTTTCTTTCTTTTCTTTTTTCTGAAGGGCCACTACCCAGCAGAGGGCACTCTGAAACTAGGGGTAGGGCCAGGTGGGGACCGCCTTTACAGAAGACATTAGGTTGGCTACAGCGAAATATAGGTCTGGTAGTGGAAAATTAATGGGAACACTTACATTTTATATTTTCTTATGGTTTTTTTTTTAATCTTTATTGGTTACTACTATTCTATACCCCTGGGCCTAGACATTTTTGCATTGCCTTTTCCTAGCTGATGAATAGCCAAAATAGTTGCTCTTTGCTATACCTCATTCTCATTCGATTTGATTTTAAGGTATATGCATTTTCTGTGATTGACTGTGAATCACACAATTGTACTGTACCCCGTTTGCAAACTGCGGGGGGAGCCAGGGGGAGCTTGGCTCTCCTTAATAAGACATGAGCACCCCTGAAAACATGATTTGTCAAATTTTGGATACAGTACAATTGCATGAATATAATATAAAGATTTTATATGAAGGTTTCCTCTGGGTGCTCCAGTTTCCTCCCACAATCCAAAGACATATAGGTCAGGTGAATCGGCCATACTAAATTGTCCCTAGGTGTGCATGTGTGTGTGTGTGTGTGTGTGTGTGTGTGTGTGTGTGTTGGCGCTGTGATGGCCTGGCGGCCTGTCCAGAGTGTCCTCCAGCCTGCCGCTCAATGACTGCTGGGATGGGCTCCAGCATCCCCGCGGCCCTGTGTAAGGATAAGCAGTTTGGATGATGGATGGATGGATGGATGACTGGGAATCACGAAACTGTTACTTTTCCACTTGGTGCAAGTGTCGTTGTCTTATGTCATGCAGCGAGGGATACACATTGCTGTCTCAAACTGGGAGGGAGGCATTGAGATGATGGGTGGGGACGAATTCTATTTTTATTTAGATTTCAAATTTGCCTGTACCAGCATGAGGGTTGTAAAATAGTTTGACTTTACCCTACATGTACTATAAATACCACTAAATAGCATTGGAGAAAAGGTCAGAAAATCTAAATGCCTTTTGTTTATAGGCCATTTAAGCCGAAGCAATTAAATTTCCACATTACACTCGCTACCAACTTCACCACTGCACATTCATTCTTGCAGGATATGATTTATGCCCCACTGTTTAACACCCCGACACCTCAGACCCTCCCTCAACAACTCCTAATGTTCCCGAGCCGGCACTTCTATCTGTCATGCTCTTCTGCATGAGAGAAGTAAGAGAAATGCCAGTTCATCATGCCAAGTGACTTGAACTCCACACGGTTTAAGAAGTTGACAGCAACCTGCTAGGCAATCTGCCCAATGGCTACCGCATTGATTACCTATCGATCCATCTGCTCACCTGCCCCCACATGTGACAAACGGTCCCTTTCTCTTTCGCAGAGTCAAGTCAGGTGAAATTTATTTGTATAGCCCTAAATCCCTAGGGGGCTTTACAATGACTTTACCTTCTCTAATAGAATTTGGTAAATAAAATGGGTGAATAAAAGCCAGCGATACAGGTGATAGTTTGTGTGTGTGTGTGTGTGTGTGTGTGTATAAATTGGTAAAGACAATTGATTTCATAGATTTCATCCCTCTCTCCAGTCACTGACGGCTTCTCTTCCAATGTATGCACTTACTCAGCCAATTCCCACCCACCAGCATTTCTGTCTCATTCCACTCAGTCTGTTATCTCCTGGTGTTCGTGGCACTGTGGGATGCAGCAGAGGCTCAGAGCCAGTGGCTTGTGTCCTGGAAGGAAGGGGGGTTGGGTGTCCTACTGAGAGAGAGAGAGAGAGAGAGAGAGAGAGAGAGAGAGAGAGAGAGTGAGAGAGAGAGAGATAGCCACTGGCATCTTGATGCAGTGTATGGGCCAATTTGATTTAGTGCTTCAAAGATTCATATGATGTCAGGGCTCTCAGGCAAATTCTTCTGTGCAAATTGGAGTCTCTTTAGAGCTGTTGTTTGGTATTTTTGTAAGATTACACAGAATTGTGAAATGCTTTTTTTACTCCTTTTGTGTGTGTAGCCATGCACAGCGTTGCCAATTCATGTTGGATTACAATAGATTTATTAAAGATAAGACCACATTTCGTCACCTTCTTAAAATAATGGCCTACGTCATATTTTCAAGTTTTTCAAAAAACAGAATAAACTGAAACAAATACAGAATATATGATATTTCTTAATCATTTCACACAAAAAGGTCGTGACAATATATGACTATTGACATACAAATAACGCTGTCTGTCAATTATATTCTATATTTGTTTCAGTTCTGTTTTTTGAAAAACTTAAAAATATGACTTAGGCCATTATTTTAAGAAGGTGACTATTTGTATCTATAACCTCTCTCTCTCTCTCTCTCTCTCTCTCTCTCTCTCTCTCTCTCTCTCTCTCTCTCTCTCTCTCTCTCTCTCTCTCTAACTCCTTCACTTTTCTGTCATGTGTCCCCTTGCTGCAGCTGTCTACCAGTCATACATGTCATCAGTGTGTTAAAAGGTGCATGTGACAGTGAGCTTGTATGTGCATGCACATGTTTGCTTGCATGTTAGTGTAGTGTATGCACTAGCCTGTGTAATAACACCCTTTTCCCACTGACCAAACAACCCGCTAATGTCCGCCTTTGGCCAATATAAAAAGGCGGATGTTAGCGGGTTTTATGGCCAGTGGGAAAGGGGCATAATAAGTGTGCCTGGGGGATGTTTCAGTGCGAATCACCGGACGTCTTGTCTTAACAGACCTGTGTAAGAACACACTTCACCACTATCGCATCAAAGCAAGCCTGCAGCAGACAATCTTGTCAGCAATTTACAGTGAGGCCCCTTCTGTCCCCTACAACAAAACCAGAGAGAGAGCTTGAAAGATAAATTGGAGAGAGGGAGGAAAAACAACAGAGAGAGAGAGCGAGAGAGAGAGAGAGAGAGAGCAAAAGAGAATTTTCTGTGGAGAATTCTCTTTGGTCACTGTGCATTTAAATGATTCTTTCTCATAATCGGCCTCTATGCGGTGACACAGCAAAGCTTCCATGTGGATTTCATTCCACTTATTATTAACACTGAGAAACGTTTTTGCTTCTTTGAAGGGAAGAAATGTTGGAGTATACATGTCTGTTTCTCAGCCGTGTTCATACATTTTACACTGTATGACTGGGAGATTGAAAAAAACAGGCAGATTGAGAGCGAATATAAATTTTCCTCGTTTTAGCTCATGCACATTTTTATCCAGGACGAGCCAAAAAGCCGACGGATTACGTTCAGATGAGTGGTTAAGGATGGATGGAATAGTGACAGTGTCATTTTGATGTATTTTGCAAACGCTGATTGGATTCGAAGGCCCCGTGATTTATTTTTGTGTTTGGCTCCAAGATTGAAAGGGCTGTATATTAGGCGTGATAGCACCAAATGTGAGCTATCGCACAAATTACAAAGCTATCTCTACAGAACCTTTTACCTGAGTCTTCCAGGGCACGTCGAACAAGCATTAGTGAGTACGTTGTGTATGAGCGAGCTGGATAATTGCTAGATTGTTTGCCTGTTAATGGCAGATTGTTTTCTAATCTTGCCCTGATGAGAAACAGGAAAACACTTGTACAGCCAGACTGTACAATTAGCCAGTCAGACACATCACAACTAGCGTGGCTGACAGCATAGCCATATCTTCATTATTGTCTAACCACCCCCCCCCTTTTCTCCCCAATTGTACCCGTCCAATTACCCCACTCTTCTGACCCGTCCCGGTCGCTGCTCCACCCCCTCTGCCGATCAGGGGAGGGCTGCAGACTACCACATGCCTCCTCCAATACATGTGGAGTCACCAGCCACTTCTTTTCACCTGACAGTGAGGAGTTTTGCCGGGGAGACGTAGCGCGTGGGAGGATCACGCCCCAGTTCCCCCTCCCCTCTGAACTGGCGCCCCGACCGGCCAGAGGAGACGCTAGTGCAGCAACCAGGACACATACCCACATCCGGCTTCCCACCCACAGGCACGGCCAATTGTGTCTGTAGGGATGCCCGACCAAGCTGGAGGTAACACGGGGATTCGAACTGGCGATCCCTGTGTTGGTAGGCGACGGAATAGACCGCTACACTACCCAGACACCCCTTGTCTAACCATCCTGATTTGCGTTAAGGACGTGGGCAGATTGGTGGAGTACCAGTATCAGCAAAATGTTGTTCAGATTTTTTTTCACAGTCAATTGACAGGAAAAAATCTTCATATTTACCCACACCTGTGATTTGAGGTTGAATGGTATTGCAATATTGCAGCGGTAGCATACACTGAACCATAGAGGAGTTGTAGAATAGACAATTTTATGATAGTCCTTGCCTGGCTAATTTACTTGCTAATGGTTTGGTTAAGGCGGGCAGCAACACAACAGTCATTTGAGGAGACCCGCATCTGAGCAAACAGATCTCTGCTCCTAGCCAGCTGTTCTAGTGCCAGTTTGTCTTGCAGGGTTCATCCTTCCTCCCTGTAGCTGGAGGCAGAGATGTTAAAGAAGAATGAGACGATAGAGAAAAGGTTAGGGGATGATAATATGGGGAGGAGGGATGATAGTGAACAAGAAAGAAGCGAGCAAGATCTGAGAAAGATAGACTTACTGGGGAAGGTACTAGATGTGTGATGTGATTTGTGTGTGTGTGTGGGGGGGGTTGCTGACTTGACCTCAGAATGACACATCATTATTGAACCAAGTACTGTAGGTCACATAGTGTTGCGTTGGGCCAGAGGGACTCAAATACTGCTAACAGTCTCTCCCGCCCCATCAAATCCCATGCTCATGAAAGCGGTGTCCAGAAGGCTGAACTCATTTGAGCAGACCATAATTTCTCACTTGTGACATTTCATCAATTATATCTCCCACAGTACAAATACTGTATGTTCACTGTGTCTTTGTGTGTTTTCTCATGGGGTTTGTATCGTCTCACGTGTCTGATCGCATTAAAGACTGTGTCCCTTTTCCCTTTTTAATGCTTTTAATGCTTCCCTTTTTAATGCACTGACCAAGGAACTCCACTCTTTGAAAAATAATCTTAGGGAAAACAATGTTTGGCTCCCTGCAAGTGAAAGCATATTTTATTTCTGTGATCCAGCCTCTCCAGGACACTTCAGCTGTCTCGTGTTTTCTAAACCTGGACGTGATCAGCCTTGCAATCCAGTTAACCCGATAATGTCCTGCATGAATCTGTCCCACCCCTTGAATAAAATCACTTCCTGTCCTTCCCGCCTCTGTCTAATCGTGTGACATTTAATAAGATGCAGTATCTGTCTGAACTTGTTTGTTTGAGTGAGGGGAAAAAAGATGCTAGTCAAAAACAGACTATTTACTGCACCATATTTCATCCCTCTCTCTGTTATGTCTCTGGTGCCCATATTTACAAAACTCCAGCTCTTGTCTCTGTTTTTATGATTTCTTTTTCATCTGGTCTTCGTCTTGTTCTCAGCCAACCCCTATTAAATTGACTTTTTATTTTGAAGTTTATGGCTTTTGGTAATGGAGTGGCAGCAGACAGAATAGGAATGAGAGGATCGACGGTCATCTCTCAAGGTAATGAAGATGTAGACCCGCTCATAAATCTGCTTCCTTTCTTTATGTAATGGTCTTTGTGGAAGGATCCATTGATACTGCAGGATTGAGACCCTTTTTATCCATCTGTGCGTGTGTTTATTGCACTGTTTGTTTATGTGTGTACATCTGTGAGTGTGGTTGTGAGTGCAAAATTTGAGTGTTCATAGTTGTGCATTAACTTAAGTAAGTTTAACTTTTGCTCATTTATCAGTGCATTTTATGTGTCTGCATGTCTATGAATATTTAAATATACCCTGTTGTTGGACCATTTCATTATCCTCCATCTCTTTGAATAACCCTGTCGTTTACACTTTGAATTTGAGTTGATAGTGCCACCTTGTGTTAACATACAGGTATTACATTGTTACATACAGGTATTACGTTGCCTCAACATTTGAAAAGGTGGCACTAGCACCACCTAGTGTTAAATTGCAAGTGTTACATTGGTAGATCCATCGTGGTGTGTGTGTGTGTGTGTGTGTGTGTCTGTCTGTCTGTCTGTCTGTCTGTCTGTCTGTCTGTCTGTCTGTCTGTCTGTCTGTCCTTCAATCAATCCTGCTATGGCCTGGCGGCCTGTCCAGGGTGTCTCCCCCCCCTGCCGCCCAATGACTGCTGGGATAGGCTCCAGCATCCCTGCAACCCTGAGAGCAGGATAAGCGGTTTGGATAATGAATGGATGGACGGACCTATATTCAACATTTGAAAAGGTGGCACTAGCACCACCTAGTGTTAAATTACAAGTGTTACATTAGTAGAGCCAAAGTGGTTGTGTGTGTGCGCACGCGCGTGCCTTGTGCAAAGCGCTGTTACAATAACGACATATCACATACTAGAAACATGGTATGACAAATTTTTAAGAATTTGCTGTAGGGACAGAAATAAATTAGCTTTAATGAGAAATGTGCAAATTGAAGGGATATTTAAGTCTTGGGGCAAAGCACACTTCAGAAAAATAGTGTCACGTCTTCAGCTGCAGATATGTCATAGCTGATTAGGAGTCAGCATTAGTCATATGACCTACAGTACAATATGAATTACTTACATGACATGCTTAAGAATGTCGTCAGGCCTCCTCGGCAGTACGCACACCGTTTTTGTATGTTTGCTTGTGTGCGTGTGTGTATTTTGACCTATCCTGACCAAAGGGTGATAGAGTGAGATTAAAAAAGTTTCCAAACTATCAGATGTGCCCTTATGGATATCATCATGTTAAAAATAAACCTGCAAAAAGGAACTGACTTTAAGATTTCATATGTATCTTAAACTGAACACAGCGTGTATAGCATGATGCCCTATCCTGCAAATGAAGGACAGATTGATATTGGTCATGGTATATGAAGTGGCAGCTTGGAGCTGTATTGTCTGTTAGTAGAGTATATCTATCAGAAGAAGCACTTAAAAGACACGAAAGCCATCTTTGGCGCAGACTGACATGAGCAAAAAAGGTTTCAAGCTTGGTGCACTCTGATCTCTCACTTCCCCTCAGCGGGATTAATTCATCAAGATCTATCCGACACAAACCCGTCCCTAGGATGGAGCATCAGCTTTGGTAATGGATGACATGTGAAAGCTGAATTCCAGTAGTACCTCCCTTTAATCCTGGAACTGGTTTGTCTGCATCTCTGTTTGCTCCCCCCAGGGACCAGTGACCCTTATGTGAAGTTTAAGATCTCCGGGAAGGAGGTGTTCAGGAGTAAGACCATCCACAAGAACCTCAACCCAGTGTGGGATGAGCGAGTCAGCTTGTTGGTGGAAACCCTGAGGGAACCGCTGTATGTCAAGGTAGGACTGACACTGATGGGTGACACGGGGCACTGGACGTCACCGTGGAGAGCTGTTAATTCCACCTTTGGGATAAGGCGTTAATCAGCACACTCTGCACAATTCCTGATTTCAGTTCACAGCACAGCTTTCACGATGTGTTGTCCTTGATTTGGTATCAACCATCGTCTCTGGGTTCTTGTCGGTGTTGTGCCTCCCTAGGTCTTTGACTATGACTTTGGCCTTCAGGATGACTTTATGGGCTCAGCCTACCTCTACCTGGAATCACTGGAACACAAGAGGTCTCCTTATTGCATTCCTCCTCTTTTTCATACCTCCATACGTCTGCCTTCTTAATCCACCTCCCTTTCTTTTCAGTCCTTACCCTTTTTGTTTTTTCTTGTGCTCCTTTCTTTTCATCCCCCCTTTTTGCTGTCTCTCTTTGAACTCATTTACATCTTCAGCTTTATAGTTCACATACAGGAGGCCGTCATTCAGTTACATTGTTACAAATTCATTGAACGTCACTGCCCTCTAGTGGTGTAGAGGGCAGTAGCATAATGGTGTGACGCCTCACCACCAGTATCCACTAGCTGCTTGGTGTGAGGCTTCAATTGTTTACATTTTCGGATATTCTTGTGAAGGGCAGGAAGCGACAAACTACTTTCTATTTCCCTGTGACGATCACTAGAATGTTAAAAAATACAAAGAATCCAAAACACTAGCGTTTCTCTTACATATTATTATTATTAATAATGATAATAAATTAAACTTCCCTGTCAGTTTATTCTGTTTTAAAAAGTAACATAGACAAGGTTACAAATTACTACTTTCCAATCACTTCTAAACAAACATCTTCAGATTTGTTTAAATTTACAAGGTGTTTCAATCCACATTTCAGATTTCCAATTTTTCAACCCAACTATTGCATGTTTCAAGTGTATGCATATATTCGGATTCAGACAACTTTATTTATCCCATACGAGCAATTCAGTTATTGATATTCATAATTCATATGCATAATTCATGTATGCATGTACGTGTGATTATACAATGTGCAATGTATAATTAATGGCCACTTGTGTGAATGTGCTGGCATTGTGGCAATACATGTCAATGACCGTTTACCCTCTTTAGGACTCTGGATTTGAACCTGGACTTGAAGGACCCCCAGTATCCTGACCATGACCTGGGAACCCTGGAAATAGCCATCACTTTGTCACCAAAGGAGGGGGATATCAGGGATGCTGTAAGGAATATCCTCTTTCACTTCTTCTGTAAACTTGGAAACCAGTATGCCTAGTAAAACTACTCAAGATTTGAGTTGTGCACAATTTACCTCATCCTTTTTGTAAGACATCAGCTATTACCAATAACTTGTGATAGTATTGTGATGTACATCAAATGTTTAAGTTGCACTGAAGGAAAATGATGAAAATGCTAATTGGCAAGTCAGTTTACCTAAAGAAAAAAGAGCGTAGCCAGCTTTTTAAGTTTATTTAAATTTGGTAGTTTACCCAACTTTTTTTTGTCTGTCAGCCACATTGCTGGTCAACAGTACCAAAGTGTGCTTGAGCTCAGCATGCTCAAATATCACCATGTACACTTTTTAATTTATGTTTTCTAAAAAAAAAAAATTGGAAAAAAGAAAAGAAAAATTATCTGTCCCACGTTAAAAGAGCACTAGTTTCTATCTCCCCTAATTATGTTGGCTCGCTCCTCTGCATCATTGCTCCATGTTTCAGTGTTGTATTTATTTCTGTTCAATTATTTGTCTGGTTAATTGGACCCCTGCATGCTCAATATGGAACAAAACAAAGAGTCATGGGGGAAATATTTTATTCCTTTTGATCTGATGTCTTAATTCTTGTGCTTATTTAGTACCGCAGTTCAGAGAGTCCACATTTGACAGAACAAATAAACTCTATTTAGGTTAAGCATCACTTTGGATCTCTCCAACTGTGCGGAAATGGGAACAAGGTTACAGTAGTGCAGTCTGGATGCCTCTCTGTCGCCATCTATTGGTAAAGAGTGTAACTTAGAAGACCCTTTTAAATATTCATCATCTGTTTGATTTAGACAGTACAGCATCAGATGACATAAACAGTGTCTCTTTAAATAGTGTTACACAGTGTTTTATGTATTGTGTGTGTGTGTGTGTGTGTGAGAGAGAGAGAGCGAGAGAGAGAGCGAGAGAGAGAGAGCAACATGCTCAATGTATGGACGGGTGAAAATGATGAAAGTCTGCAAGTTTGTTAAATGCAGATGTGAACATAATTACTTATGTATGTGTATGTGTGTGCATAATGTATGCTAACATATGCTAGTATGCAAATGCTACACAACACAGTATAACAATGAAGAGCGCTTCCTATGTGTTGCTTTTTTACGGCTGCATGGATGACAACCTCCTTCCTAACCTCTTCCTTTGCACCCACCGTGGGCTGACCTCTAACCCCTCCTACCCTTCAATCCCTGACCCTGCCGCTCTGAGTTGGGGCAGCAGTTGGGGGGCGCTCTGTAACCGCTTTGTCTCATTTACAGACCATGCTTTTGAGAAGGAACTGGAAACGATCTAGTAAGGTAAACTTAAAACAGCATGTACCTCCACACCCCCCCCCCCCAAAAAAAACAAAAAAAAAAACAACCTCTGACTGTTCTGTAACCCACCTCCGGCCGCACTGTACTTCACCTTACCTCCACTCTGCACTAGTGTCCTTGGTACATGGACGAGGTCTCCACGTTCCTCTCCCGTCCACCTTCTTTCACCTCCTGTCTCAGTTGTATTATCAGTTATCCTTTTTATCAGTTCCTCGGTTCTCCTCACCGCCACCATCTTATTTTCCATGAGCTGCAATACACTACCAGTGCACCAGATATCAAAAAGAAAACGGCTGTAGGAAGTGCTGTTCTACTCCCTCATTAGTGGAGTGCTCTCGCCGCCGAACCTGGTTGGCAAATCGCTGAAAAACTTCGAAAGACAGACATAAATTACATTAGCACAGTGTATTGCAGCTGCTTGGCGAGAAAATAAAGCGTTGGAATTGTTTTAATCTTTTTTTCCCATATTTGCACACAGTAAAGGGGCATTGCACAGTGTCAATCGTGTGTGTGTGTGTGTGTGTGTGTGTGTGTGTGTGTGTGTGTGTGTGTGTGTGTGTGTGTGTGAGAGAGGTTTGTGTTGTGGTAATTGGTGGACACTCAAAAACCCCTTTACCTCCATTCGAAATCTTTGCTGTCTCTCAGTCCATATCCTTTTAAGTTCCCATCTCGTCTAGCAAAATGAAATGTGACCTTTGGTTTCATTTTCTTGATTTGCATTGGCTGTCAGGCTGCAGCATGTGGGTCAAGGTTCTGCTTTATCGCAACGGCTCAGGCATGCGGCAGACATGTTTCTTGGCCAAATGATACTGGTATTAGAGGGGGTTTTGTATCGAACCTCAGCTATTTACACTATATATTGTTCTATCAGTGTAAGTCATGTTATTTTGTTATCATTGTGTTGTGTTACTGTGCCTGGAGTTAACTGTAAAAAGTAAATAAACAAAAAAATAAAATAAACGAAAGATAAAAATATTAAAATATAATATAAAAATATATAAACAAATATAACAATAAAATGTAAAAGTAAATAAGCAGTAAAATGTAAAAAGTTTCGAATGTTCAGTTGAGTTTGATTTTCTACTATCGGTAGGAAAAATGTTGATACCGTTTTGCTTTGGGCACGGTGGCCCAGTGGTTAGCGCTGTTGCCTCACAGCAAGAAGGTCCTGGGTTCGAACCCCCAGGGTTGTCCAACCTTGAGGGTCGTCCTGGGTTGTCCTCTGTGTGGAGTTTTCATGTTCTCCCGCGTGTGTGTGGGTTTCCTCCGGGTTCTCTGGTTTCCTCCCGCAGTCCAAAGACATGTAGGGTAGGTGAATCGGCCGTACTAAATTGTCCCTAGGTGTGAATGTGTGTGTGTCGGCACTGTGATGGACTGGCAGCCTGTCCAGGGTGTCTCCCCGCCTGCTGCCCAATGAATGCTGGGATAGGCTCCATCATCCTGCGACCCACGAATTTGGATAAGCAGCTTGGATCCATCCATCCAGAACATATACATCCATTCATCCATCAATGGATGGATGGATGTTTTATCAGACTGGACAGACAATTTGACATTTCCTTGCTGCATTTTTCATCGTGGTCAACAATAGCCAAGTGATAAACAGAAAAGGATCACCAAAATGCAGGACTGGCTCTACAATCCAGGTTCGCTTCTCAGTAGATCGCCAAACTCTGATTTAGTCCCCACGCTCCCCCATTATATACACCTTAAAAGTTTGTATTTCTCTAAGAGACACAGGGAAAAAAAACAAAACTTTAAAATGTGTGTGGTTATAGTTGGACAGGCATCCTGCTGTATCGCGCTTCACCAACGTTTGAAGCCTCCAAACTGGGCCACCCCGCCTGTAACTCGGGAATTAGCTGAGGCGCTAACGAACTAGGAACTTACACTTTCCCAGCAAAAGGAGCTGCTTCTGGATGCCTTCCTTGACTCGTTGTTTGACTGCGCACAGGGCTATTTTTACACATGGATTCTCTTTAATCAAGCATCTTTAGGTGTTGAACCCAATGTAGGAGATGCAAACTATACAAGTTGTCATTTGAATAATTGAGTAAGAGGGTCTTGAGAATAAGTTCACCATAAGAGAAAACGCGCTTCTTGGTGATTTGAAGCTTTCTGTGCAGTCTTTGTAACAGGTCGATCAGTTCAACCATCCCCAACTTTGTATTATCTCCTACATAAATCACCATTTCTTGCCTTAAAACATTTATTTGCATTACTTTTCCCTACCTGTACCTACTACAGAGGAATGTGTCTCCCTCATTCAAATCATCCATGGTTTCCCCCAGTAAGCAATATGTCACAGCAAAACCATCGATAAGGACTCGCCAGTTGGACTTGTGCTTGAATAGGACTTGGATTGTGTTTGCTCCAAGCGGACATGAGACATAAGCGTGCAGGAGTCACTGTACGGGCGGTGGCTTGTATTGCAGAGAGCTATTGGCGTTGTTTAATGTCTGGAGAATGGAAATGAAGACGCTCCCTCTCCAGATCAAAGGCCCGTGCTTAGGAGGCAGGGTTTACTCAGAGTTTAATGATATTCACTCCCAAAACAAAAGCTATGCTAATAGATTATTCGTAATGATGAAGGGCGAGGCGGGGAGAGAGGGAGCGCGAAGGATGTATTTATTTGACACAAAATAAGCCGCTCTGTGTTTTCGTGCGGGATGGTGACATTACTCAGAGAGGTTAAATAGGCCCGTAAGTGACTAACAGAAACAAGAAAATTAAAAATTATATCGTAAACAGTTGTAAAGGATGAATCCTAATTTTAATGCTGATAGGATACACTGATGAGTCAAAACATTATGACCACTAACAGGTGAACCGAATAACATTCATCTTCTCCAAACAAGGGCACGTGTCAAGGTCTGGGTAGATTAGATGGTAAGCAAACAATCAGTTGTTGTAGTCAACGTATTGATTGCAGGAGAAATGGACAGGAGTAAAGACCTGAGCAACTCTGACAAGGGCCAAGTTGTTATGGCCAGATGACTGGGTCAGAGCATCTCTGAAACGGCAAGGCTTGTGGGGTGCTCCAGGTCAGCAGCAGTGAGTAGCTACCGACAGTGGTCCGAGGAGGGACAAACCACAAACCGGCGACAGGGTGTTGGGTGCCCAAGGGTCATTGATGCACGAGGGCAATGAAGGCTATTCTGTCCGGTTCGAACCAGCAGAAGGTCTACTGTGGCACAAGATGCAGAAAATGTTAGTGATGGTCACAGGAGGAATGTGTCAAAACACAGTGCATTACACCCTGCTGCATATGGGGCTGTGTAGCTGTAGATCAGTCAGAGTGCCCATGATGACCCCTGTACACCATCAAAAGCACCTACAATGGGCATGCGAGCATCGGAACTGGACCTTGGAGCAGTAGAAGAAGGTCGCCTGGTCTGATGAGTCCAGTTTTCTTTTAGATCACGTGGATGGCCGTGTATGTGTGTGTTGTTTACCTGGGGAAGTGATGGCACCAGGTTGCACTGTCGGAAGACAACAAGCCGGTGGAGGAGTGTGATGCTCTAGGCAATGTTCTGCTGGGAGACCCTGGATCTGGCCATTCATGTGGACATCAATTTGACACGTGTCACCTGCCTAAACATTGTTGCAGATCAGGTACACCCCCTTCATGGTAGCAGTGTTCCCTGATGGCAGTGGCCTCTTTCAGCAGGATAATGCACCCCGCCACACTGCACACATTGTTAGGGAAATGGTTTGAGGTACATGATGAAGTGTTCAATGTGTTGCCCTGGCTTCAAGTTTCTCCAGATCTCAATCCGATTGAGCATTTGTGGGGTGTGCTGGACCGACAAGTCCAATCCACAACAGCTCCATCTCACAACTTACAGGACTTGAAGGATCTGCTGCTAATGTTTTGGTGCCAGATACCACAGGACCAACAGCACATTAGGCAGGTGGTCGTAACATTTTGGCTCATCAGTGTACAGCTCGGTTGTCTCAGGTATTTATGGGGTTGTTATTATAAATTGTGTCTTTGATTCGCACATACTGCAGAGGATAGTGTAACAATCACTGAACATACAGTGACAAAATAAATGTGTATTGAGTGCACAAACAGAGACTTTAAGGTTAAGAGAAGCAGATTTTGGTCTATATGATAACACTGTACATCACCACCTCTTCCTGCTGTCAGTGAGTGATTAAATGTTGTTTCCCATTGTGTTCCTGTAAATGTGCCCATGGGAAGGAATGAGTAGGTGAACATTTCTAATTTCTTTCCACAAACCCTCAGTGGATGAATTTACACGTTTTGCCAGAGATGCAGCCTTCTTCAAGTGTCGTCCATAAGTTTAGGGTTAAACTAGTCAGAATGTGTTCACTTATGTACAGTTGTGATTCAGCATGTCAGGTAAGCTCAAAATTAAGGATATATTTCTGTTGAAATGTATCTTTGTCTTGGATTGTGGTCTTGTCTCTGCCTGCCTCTCTATGTTGTCTGCTGTCTCTTCTGGTCATCTATGAGCACACATGCACTTTTTGATCACTTAAAGTTACAGTGTGTCTGGCACGTTGTATGGTTAATTGATTTGTGTGTGTGTGTCTGTGTGTGTTTGCACGTATGTATGTACATGTGTGTACATACATGGGTGCATGCATTTCTGTGTGGCATAAATGTTTGTGTATATGAATGTGTGTGTGTGTGCTTGTGCGTGTTTGAGCATGTGTGTGTGTGTGTGTGTGCGCGCGCGTGTGTGTTTGCTGTGTTTCCTCTGCAGTATCAGAGTATGCGTCTGTCAGATGTGCACAGAAAAGCCCAACTTTGGCGAGGCATTGTCAGCATCAGCCTGATTGAAGGTCGTGCCCTCCAGCCCATGGACGCCAACGGCCTCAGTGACCCTTATGTCAAGTTCCGATTGGGTCACCAGAAATATAAAAGCAAGGTAAAAGCTTCATTCCACAGTCTGCTCGCTTAAATGTTAAAGATTTCATCTATGGCACAAGACAAACTAATTGCTAGTACCTAACAGGGACACGAAAACTCACAGCATGACACTCTGATATTAAAATTCAACTGAGTATTCAACTATAGATTTAGATTCATTGATCTGACATTTTTCATCATTGGATCAACTCTCTCTTTCTTGAAATGCCTATTTGATTGTGCTCAATAAGAAAGCAACATTGTTAAAACGTACTGTTCCTCACTGTTATTTGTCCCTAACAACAAAGTAGTAATGGTCATAGTGTGGCTTTTCCTCGTCTTTAAAGCCAGCCCCTATCCTAGAACCGTGTCTGTGAAGGGCTTGTAACAGCAACATGTTATGTTAAATAAGTAAATAAATTTGGTGGCATGGTGGCCCAGTGGTTAACACTGTTGCCTCACAGCAAGAAGGTCCTGGGTTGGAACCCCAGGCCATCCCAAGTCCTTTCTGTGTAGAGTTTGCATGTTCTCCCCATGGGTTTCCTCCGGGTGCTCTGGTTTCCTCCCACCATCAAAAAGACATGCATGTTAGGGTTAATACTCATGTCTGTGCCCCTGAGCAGGGCAATGGAAGAAGAACTGGAGTTGGTCCCCGGGTGCTGCACGGCGGCTGCCCACTGCTCCTATACAATAGAATGGGTTAAATGCAGAGAACAGATTTCATTGTAAGAATACAATGTGGAATAAAGTGGCTTTCATTTCATTTTTCATTTTCCTAAGTTTTTTGACATTACAACTTGATACTTGACTTTACTCTGAGCTTCAGTTACAGTCGGTGACATTGGTGCTCGGTTACATTGGTGGCAGCAGTGGGATAGGTGGGATAGGTGAGACCGTGACGCCATCAGAAGCATGTGTGCCCAGAGGCGTGAGGGAGCTGATATGCTGAAGCGCGGGGACGCGCTTCCCGAAGGATGGGGGTTCGAATCCCACCGCTGCCACCAATGTAACCGAGCTATTTTCTTCCCACTGCGGGATTCGAATTAGGGTTGTACTGCACCTTGAGGCGACACCGCTAACCGCTCGACCAAAGGGGCCGACTCCCTTACGATCAGCTAGTGAGTCTTTTTGTAGGTTACAGTAGTCACCCTCTCCCGGAAGTGCGACCTCGCGCTTCATTATTCCCGCGATCTGAAGAGACTCATGAGGCTCTGCATGCTTCCGGATCTCACCGCCGCCACCAACGTAGCGAGTTCTGGGGGCAGCCTGGGAACTGCCACAGCTGGGACGTGAACCCATGTCTCCCACACCACGGGTGACTACGTTAACCGGTCGACTAAAGGGTCCGATCCATTAGCCAAGGGCTAGCGAGTCTATTTATCCATGCACGTTACACTGTATTTTGTAAAATATACACTACCGTTCAAAAGTTTGGGATCACCCAAACAATTTTGTGTTTTCCATGAAAAGTCACACTTATTCACCACCATATGTTGTGAAATGAATAGAAAATAGAGTCAAGACATTGACAAGGTTAGAAATAATGATTTGTATTTGAAATAAGATTTTTTTTACATCAAACTTTGCTTTCGTCAAAGAATCCTCCATTTGCAGCAATTACAGCATTGCAGACCTTTGGCATTCTAGCTGTTAATTTGTTGAGGTAATCTGGAGAAATTGCACCCCACGCTTCCAGAAGCAGCTCCCACAAGTTGGATTGGTTGGATGGGCACTTCTTTGAGCAGATTGAGTTTCTGGAGCATCACATTTGTGGGGTCAATTAAACGCTCAAAATGGCCAGAAAAAGAGAACTTTCATCTGAAACTCGACAGTCTATTCTTGTTCTTAGAAATGAAGGCTATTCCATGCGAGAAATTGCTAAGAAATTGAAGATTTCCTACACCGGTGTGTACTACTCCCTTCAGAGGACAGCACAAACAGGCTCTAACCAGAGTAGAAAAAGAAGTGGGAGGCCGCGTTGCACAACTGACTAAGAAGATAAGTACATTAGAGTCTCTAGTTTGAGAAACAGACGCCTCACAGGTCCCCAACTGGCATCTTCATTAAATAGTACCTGTTAGAGCCTGTTTGTGCTGTCCTCTGAAGGGAGTAGTACACACCGGTGTAGGAAATCTTCAATTTCTTAGCAATTTCTCACATGGAATAGCCTTCATTTCTAAGAACAAGAATAGACTGTCGAGTTTCAGATGAAAGTTCTCTTTTTCTGGCCATTTTGAGCGTTTAATTGACCCCACAAATGTGATGCTCCAGAAACTCAATCTGCTCAAAGAAGTGCCCATCCAACCAATCCAACTTGTGGGAGCTGCTTCTGGAAGCATGGGGTGCAATTTCTCCAGATTACCTCAACAAATTAACAGCTAGAATGCCAAAGGTCTGCAATGCTGTAATTGCTGCAAATGGAGGATTCTTTGACGAAAGCAAAGTTTGATGTAAAAAAAATCTTATTTCAAATACAAATCATTATTTCTAACCTTGTCAATGTCTTGACTCTATTTTCTATTCATTTCACAACATATGGTGGTGAATAAGTGTGACTTTTCATGGAAAACACGAAATTGTTTGGGTGATCCCAAACTTTTGAACGGTAGTGTATACTAATGCGTCATTCACATAATAGTTTATCAGATCTGTAGTCCTGTATGTTTACTGTAATATAAACAAGATTCAGGTATTTCTCTGAGAGTATTCATGCAATTCTCTCGTCTCCTTCTCTTCCTGCGTCAGATGATACCCAAGACATTAAACCCACAGTGGAGAGAGCAGTTTGACTTCCATTTGTATGAGGAGCAGGGAGGCTACATAGACATCACAGTTTGGGACAAAGATGCTGGCAAAAAGGACGACTTCATGGGCAGGTATAGTACAGGGCTCTCTCTTTCTCGCTCTCTCTCTCTCTCTCTCCCCCAGTTTCTTTTTCTGTCTCATCTGTGTCTTAATATCCGGCCCCTTCCATGTTCAACACACACAGCTTATCAGCATGAATGTTACTGCAGCACTTTGTTTATTAGTCTGTGTCTGTCCCTTTGCATCATTTTGTCTTGGACAACCAGTCTGTCATCTCTGATCTCTCGATACCACAATTAGCAATACTGTCCAGTAGTTCTACTAGTACTTTCGGCTGCTCCCGTTAGGGGTCGCCACAGCGGATCATCCGTTTCCATTTCTTCCTGTCTTCTGCGTCTTCCTCTGTCACACCAGCCACCTGCATGTCTTCCCTCACCACATCCATAAACCTCCTCTTTGGCCTTCCTCTTCTCCTCTTCCCTGGCAGCTCCATATTCAGCATCCTTCTCCCAATATACTCAGCATCTCTCCTCCACACATGTCCAAGCCATCTCAATCTTGCCTCTCTTGCTTTGTCTCCAAACCGTCCAACCTGAGCGGTCCCTCTAATATAATCGTTCCTAATCCTGTCCTTCTTCGTTACTCCCAGTGAAAATCTTAGCATCTTCAACTCTGCCACCTCCAGCTCCGCCTCCTGTCTTTTCGTCAGTGCCACTGTCTCCAAACCATATAACATAGCTGGTCTCACAACCATCTTGTAAACTTTCCCTTTAACTCTTGCTGGTACCCTTCTGTCGCAAATCACTCCTGACACACTTCTCCACCCACTCCAACCTGCCTGCACTCTCTTTTTCACCTCTCTACTGCACTGTCCAGTAGTTCTATTTCATGTAATTCCCATGTATTTGTCTGTGTGTATTTCAGGTGTACGGTAGACCTGTCAGGACTTAGTAAAGAGCACACACACAAGCTGGACCTGCTGCTAGAGGAAGGCGAGGGCATGCTTGTGCTCCTGGTCACACTCACAGCGTCTGCTGCTGTGTCCATCTCAGACCTGTCAGTCAATATGCTAGATGACCCACATGAGAGACGCCAGATCATGCAAAGATATGTGAGTTGGTTATTACAATGCGTATTTGTGTGTGTGCGTGTGAGTGTGGTTTGAGATTGTGTGTTTACGTGTGAATTTTGGGGCAATTGGGCGGCGTAGTCATGTTTTGAGAGCATATGTGCCTGAGCCCTTAAATGACTGACTTCTAAAGTCCTGGTGAGTCAATCAGCTCTCGTGTCGTCAGACTTATTACTGCAACATTAAAATTAATTCACATTTTACACTTGAGGAGGGATCTAAGCTATTCATTGCAGGCACTGAGACAAGATTAACACACTCTATGGTGGAAGGGCACTCAAGAACACCAATCTGGACATGGAGCACTAAACTGTGTGATCAATTTTTGAGAAGTCTGGCTCTCAATCAACTTAAGTTCCCTTTTCAGGGGGAGTGCAGTCTGTAAAAGTTCCCTTACAAGGGCTCAAAGCTGCAGTTCCTAAGTGCCAGCCTTACTTTCAACCCATTCAAGTGGTGAAGAACAACGTTTGTGTTTTAAGAACCTTGTTGCGAGGCATTGTTGAGCCATTGGGGGCTAATAATTCAGCTAACTAAGAGCGGGTTAGTCTCTTACTTCATACAGGTTATGCAAAGGTATAAAGACTGAGGAGAAGACAAGAACATCAGGAATGTCAACATTTTCTTTGGATATATTATTATTATTATCGTTATCATTATATTTTATATTTTATTTTGAGCAAGAGTCAGATTGGCTTTCTACCAAATCACCGCACTCCAGATCACATTTACACCCTACACACCCACCCTAATTAGCCCTGTGATGGTCTGGCGGCCTGTCTAGGGTGTCTTTCCACCTGCCGCCCAATGACTGCTGGGATAGGCTCCAGCATCCCCACTACCCTGAGAGCAGGATAAGCGGTCTGGTTAATGAATGAATGGATGGATTTTTTATTTTTTAGGGGGATTTTTCCTCCTTTTTCTCCCCAGTTGTACCTGGCCAATTACCCCACTCTTCCAAGCTGTCCCAGTCACTGCACCACCCCCCTCTGCCAATCTGGGGAGGGCTGCAGAGGGCTACATGCCTCCTCCGATGCATATGGAGTCGCCAGCCGCTTCTTTTCACCTGACAGTGAGCGCGTGGGAGGATCACGCTATTCCCCCCAGTTCCCCCTCCCCCCTGAACAGGCGCCCTGACCGACCAGAGGAGGCTCTAGTGCAGTGACCAGGGCACATACCAACATCCGGCTTCCCACCCACCCACCAATTATGTCTGTAGGGATGCCGGAGGTAACACGGGGATTTGAGCCGAAGATCCCCATGTTGGTAGGCAACTGAATAGGCCGCTATGCTACCCGGACACCCCCTGGATTTATTATTAAGCTATTTAAAAAAAGACTATTTGACTATGAGTATTTTTTTTTAACCTGTGCTGTCAGCAGGCTTGGCATTGAAACACAGGGGATTTGCATATCAGAGTGTCCCAGACAGAGTTACTCTCTAAGTGGAGTTCACCTGCCAAGGCGATCTTTATCAATTATTAAGGACTCATAATAACGCCATCCTTTGGATGATCTTTGGGATGAGAGCACAGGGTTTTTGTTATACATTTATAGCCGCCACTGGTCCCCCTCTTCCGCATGTTTGATCAGCTAAACAACCAGTCAGCATCCTTTCTCCAACAGGGGGAAAATCACCACAAGTGAAAAAAGGAGACTGAGAAACGAAAACTGACAACATGCATCTGATAAGACAGACATAGACGCTGACATGTAATCGACAAAACATAATTAAATCGAGCTTATCAATTTCAGTTTAGGTTAGCAGTTATGGCGATAAAGGAGAAGACTGAAAAAAGGGGGGTAGAAAGGGCTAAGAAGGATGCAATCCAGAGAGTGTTCCAGGGAGTGTGTGAGGCAGATGTTAGCATTGTGTATGTGTATGTGACGTGTCCACCTGTGAGTGTGTGGAATTAGTCTCAATAAATTCTAGTTTCTGAGATCAGCAATTTATCATAGTGCCTCCGGGGCAGCAGACGGGCTCTGCCACCACCCACAGGACCTGCAGTCGTGCAGACACCCCATGACCAAGAGAACAGCCGGAGCCCAAAGCACTACAACTCCAGATGAACACTGAGCCAACAGGGGGGCCAGGAGCCTGCAGAGCAACAGTCCCACATGCCCTGCACTCCCCTGAGGAGCACAAACCACTCCCCAAAGGCACAAGCCAGGCCCGCACCCCCACCGCCAACTGGCAAGCACAAGGGCGCACCCGCAGGTGTGGGACCCAAGACATGGACGGCAAGCAAAAACCACCAGCCCAGAGTCAGGCGCCGCGACTAACAGATTGACGCACTGCCAGTACCGCCCACCCAGTGGGCAGGCAGGGGGAGCCCCATGCCCACCCACACCCAATGTAGGGGCAAGGCCTGTTGCACTGCCGCCAAGTAGATGCTCCCCCCGGCCGCATGCACCAAGCACACATCCCGTAGCCGAATACAACCAGCCCGTGGACCCAACAGTGACCCCTCCCTCCCAGGACAGACAGGGCCCCGCCAGCACCCCCAGACAGCCACACATGCGGTCACCCTACCACCCCCTGCACCCATGCCCATCACATAGCAGGAGCAAGTCTGACAGCCGCCCCCCACACCACGGCCCACACCCACGATGACAAGCTGCCACCAGGGGCCCCGGAAAACACCTGACAGCACTCACCACAGCCCTGTGGGAATGCAGCAGGAAGGACACCACCCAGCACTGACAACAGCGATTCACCTGGGATTGGGGGTATGCGTCATCCGGGTTTACAAAGCCTGGCCCACTCCCACCCCCCACCCCCCTGCCCAGCAACCCTGTACTGGTAGTGTGTTAAGAGTATGGTTTGTGGGAATGTGTGTGTGTGTGTGTGTGTGTGTGTGTGTGTACTAAGCTCGTGTGATTGGGATTAAAATTTCAGGACATTGTCAAGGTGCAAGCAGGGGTAGGAGCATCGCAGGAAAGATGTCAATTGCCTGCCTCATCTCCAACCAATTGCTCACACCTCACCTGTCCCACAAACACTAGTCCTATCATTTCGCGTGTGTGTTGCGTATACGTTCCAGAACTGGGAGAAAAGGGTGAGGCACAGGAAGACCAATGCAGGAGTGTAGCCGGCCGGACAGCAGCCAAGTGGATCCCACCGGGACCAGCCTGGGGCTCATTCGTGGTACCAGAGGGCAACCCATCCACGGTGACCAGCCAGGGGCAATCAGCATCCCACCAAGCGCTTCCGGCATGGAGGGGTGTCCTGCGCCTCCAACGGGCACTGGAACAGGACCCCGCAGCTGCACATGCAGGTCACGGACACGGCGGACATCCCACCACCCACTACTTGGCCCCACAGCGAGAAACACCCCATGTGGTGAGAGCAGCGAGGATAATAAATTATACTTGCTGCCCACTGCCAGATGAACATCCATGGGTGCTGCCATTGCTAAAAAACAATCACGTTACAACTCATGAACATGGATGTAACAGAAAATTTTGAATTTGTGTGAATACCAAATTAATGGTCACTCATATACACTTTTCTTTTCTTTTTCTTTTTTTTTGGCTGCCCCCTTTATCTCTCCAGTTGCACTTGGCCAATTACCCCCTCTGCTGAACTGGGGAGGGCTGCAGACTACCACATGCCTCCTCTGATACATGTGGAGTCGCCAGCCGCTTCTTTTCACCTGACAGTTAGGAGTTTCATCAGGGGGACATAGCATGTGGGAGGATCGCACTATTCCCCCCAGTTCCCCCTCCCCTTGAACAGGCGCCCCGACCGACCAGAGGAGGCGCTAGTGCAGTGACCAGGACACATACCCACATCTGGCGTCCCACCCGCAGACAGGGCTAGTTGTGTATGTAGGGATGCTGACCAAGCCAGAGGTAACACGGGGATTCAAACCGGCGATTCCCGTGTTGGTAAGCGTCATATGCACTCTTCTCATGAACATGGTGAACACGACCCCACTTGAAGGCACTATTGGACACAGCTGCTCAAAGCGAATTTGAAAATAAAAGAAAGTAGTTGAATGATCAAGCATCTATTGATTAAACCAGCTGTCGGCCTGGCCTTCAGGGGTCAACGTTACTTTTGGTGTTCTATTCTTTTCCAGTTAGTTAATTACACTCACCTGTCTTTCCTGGTCTAACACCTCCCTGATTGGAGACTTGAATAACTGACCCATCAGGTGAATAAATTTAACTGAATTGCAGAATGGAAAACCTGCAATACTGGTCGCTGCACTAGCACCTCCTCTGGTCGGTCGGGGCGCCTGTTCAGGGGGAGGGGGAACTGGGGAGAATAGCATGATCCTCCCATGTGCTACGTCCCCCTGGTGAAACTCCTCACTGTGAGGTGAAAAGAAGCGGCAGGCGACTCCACATGTATCAGAGGAAACGTGGCAGTGTGCAGCCCTCCCTGGATCAGCAGAGGGGGTGGAGCAGCGACGGGACGGCTCAGAAGAGTGGGTTAATTGGCCAGGTACAATTGGGGAGAAAAGGGGGAGGGGGAGTTAAGATTGGACCGCTTATTCAACAGCTGACTTCAATTTCAGATAAAGAAGCAGCACAACTATCCCCATGGTCTCTACCTTCCCTGACGTCCTCTGCGCTATTCCTCCTCTTCTCTTCCCAGTTACTTCCCTGTAGGGGAGGGGTGGCGGTGAGGGAAGGGCAGACAGGAGTAGTGATTAAGCTTTGGGACGTACATGGTATAATTACACAAAGGTGTTCCCCATTGCCCAAACGATGCCTTGTCTGATATTCCGCCTGGGTGGCGTTACCACTCCATTATTTGATTTTTGCAAACCAATCTGTAGTGACTGTAGTATCCCATTCTGTGGCTCTGACGTCATATTCATTTGACACAAGTTGTGTTAACTTTAGCCAGTTTATGAAGATTGCCCATTGATATTGATAAAAAATGCCACTTATGCAAAGCTTTTTGCTGAGGGGGGTATTCTATTCTTTTCAGCCGAAACGCCAAAGTAAAACTGTCCATTAGAACTGGAGCCCGAGATAATTCTGCTGAAGAGATTTATTCCATTTGTGCCAAATGTTACTGAAGAGTTGTAAAGATTAAAGAAACTAGTATTTTGCGGGGTTTTTTTTTCTTTTTCTCTTTTCTCCCCAATTGTACCTGGATACTACCCCACTCTTCCGAGCCATCCCGGTCGCTGCTCCACCCCCTCTGCCGATCCGGGGAGGGCTGCAGACTACCACATACCTCCTCCCATACATGTGGAGTCGCCAGCCGCTTCTTTTCACCTGATGGTGAGGTTTTCGCCAGGGAGACGTCACGTGTGGGAGGATCACGCTATTCCTCCCCCCCAGTTCCCCATCCCCCTCGAACAGGCACCCCGACTGACCAGAGGAGGCGCTAATGCAGCGACCAGGACACATACCCACACCTGGCTTCCCACTCAGACACGGCCAGTTGTGTCTGTAGGGATGTCCGACCAAGCTGGAGGTAACACAGGGATTCGAACCGGCGATCCCCGTGTTGGTATGCAATGGAATAGACTGCTACACTACCCAGACACCCTGACTGTAGTCAATTTAAAGGCAAGCAGTAGTTTTTGGTTATTTTTTGTGGAATCCCCCCCCCCCTTTTCTCCTCAATTGTATCTGGCCAATTACCCCAGTCTTCCGAGCCGTCCTGATCTCTGCTCCACCCCCTCTTCTGATCTGGGGAGGGCTGCAGACTACCACATGCCTCCTCCAATACATGTGGGGTCCCCAGCTGCTTCTTTTCATCTGACAGTAAGGAGTTCGCCAGGGGGACGTAGCGCGTGGGAGGATCACACTATTCCCCCCAGTTCCCCCTCCCCCCCAAACAGGTGCCCTGACCGACCAGAGGAGGCGCTAGTGCAGCAACCTGGACACATATCCACATCCGGCTTCCCACCCGCAGACACGGCCAATTGTGCCTGTAGGGGACACTTGACCAAGCCCGGAGGTCACACAGGGATTCGAACCAGCGATCCCCGTGTTGGAGCAGTAATTAAACATGGCAAGCACCCCAGCAAACAAGAAAAAGGCCTCGAAACAAGACACAAGGCATGCAACAGACAGATAGGCGGGACCGCTACCTCTTCAACTGTAGTCTGGCCTGCAAAGACAGACTTGATTCTTTCTCCAGCCTGGGACAAGCTGTTGATGAGCGCAACACCGGACCTCTGAATCACTGGACAGGTTGAAAAGAAATAAATGGAGAATGGCGATTCAACCAGGCTAAACGATGCCACTGCTTACTGCCCAGATGCACTGAAAGGGGTAGTTGGCACGCATCATTTGACACGCCTTATCTGACACTTCTATGGCATGCTGCAGGCTTCCACACAAAATGGCAGAAAAAGAAAGGAGAAAAAAAGGTGCGATTTGGTTGCTGGGCCCTCTCCAAAATCGAGACAGATTTGGAAAAGGGGCGTCGAGGCAGTTTGGTGTGCCAGTTAACCTTTTTGGCGTGCGTTCCCACCATTTAAAACAATGGTGTGCTTCAAAACGTGCACGTCGAATGCTTCAAGCGCGTTATGGCCTTTATTCTGCCCGTTTCCAAAAGCGCCGCCAGAAGGCTGGACGAACACGGTTTAGCAACTGACTGAACCATAACAATGGTGTGAAATAAAAAAAGAATTGAACAGAAGCGTGTGTGAAGGGGAAGATGGCAAGACGCAGAGAGGCGTGTGAGGTCAAGACGAGAGGAAAGAGACGGCGAGGGTTTTTATTTGGTCTATTGAGATTAATCATTTGGAATAACTCTTCTCTGTCTGGGATAGGATGTATGTTCGGAGTTGTTTTGTTCGATCCAGTATGCTACGATTTAGGCCAGCGGGATTCTGGGATAATTCTGCCAGTATACAGCCGTGGTCTGCATGCATTTGTGTATGATTAATGCACGCTTGCCTATTTGCTCTCTTATTGGCTCATTTTTGAATGCCTGAGCTTGTTAGATAGTTGCTGTTGGGTGTGTGTGTGTGTGTGTGTGTGTGTGTGTGTGTGTGTGTGTGTGAGTGTGTGAGTGTGTGTGTGATCCCAACAAGGCCTGTGGTAGATCTCTGAGGGAACCCTAAGCCCCCTTCTGTTCCCGAGGCCCTTCAATCAACACAAAGCCTTCAGTCTGTCCCTTTGTCTTATCCTAGTTAACCCTTCACTCCCTGTCACTCTTAGCACAAAGACAGACAGACAGACAGAGACACACATACACACACACACACACACACACACACACACACACACACACACACACACACACACACACACACACACACACACACACACACACACACACGCAGGGCATTTCATTCACTGACAGGCTCTTCAGGGGACACCTCTCTGCACATCAACATAATGTCCTTTAGTGTAATGATTCAGTGTTATGGGAGGTTTTTACAATTTGTGAATGGAGTTTGATAGAAATAATAGATATGTTCATCACTTCTCGTGAAATAATGCTATTACTGTAAGCTATTTTACTCACTTCCTTGATATTTTTCTAAATGTTTCTTTTCCATCTGGTGAGGTTTTTGCTCTTTATACTCTGTGCTTTAGTGTGTGTGAGCACGCACACACACAAAGCGGCGTGTGTAACAATCGGGTTAGTTTGAAACGTGCTCAGTTGAACCTGACCAAACTTATTTTTTGCTCTGATTTGAGTTTAACATTAAATTCCAGCTGGCGTGCATATGTGAATAGATGGGTTTACCTGTGTATTCTGACTTAGCCTACTTTCAGGGACACATTTCAGACAAAAGACCAGTTAATTGGGGACAGCTTGTCCAACTGGGGACAAAAGCCGTGTCCCCGATTGGGGAAAAAGCTGATTTTGTGGTCAGTGGTTAGGTTAGGGTAAGGGTTAATGTTAGGTCTGTAGTTGTGATGGTTAATGTTAGCATTAAGGGCCATGGAGTAATGTCCCCAAAAGTGACCCGAGTAAAAGTGTGTGTGTGTGTGTGTGTGTGTGTGTGTGTGTGTGTGTGTGTGTGTGTGTGTGTGTGTGTGTGTGTGTGTGTGTGCAAAAGTTAGCAGATAGTGATCCACAGGCAGAACATAGGTGCTATGATGACCCACATACTCATGGCGGTGCCTCATTGGTTAGCTGTGGGAGTTTCGACGGCGCCCTTTCCGCGCTGCAGTGGCCGGCCATTGTCAGCGGGGGGAGCTCTAGGACCGAGACACGCACACGCCACGCCTCTCCCCCCACAATCACAAAACGAGTGCGGGGAGTGTGTATGCGTCTGCGTTTGTGTGCGTGTGCGTTTGAATATGTGTGTGTAATAGGGGGCGAGAAGTACAGGGTGAGGGTCGTGCTGGGAAGGGTAGGCGTGCAAAATGAAAAGAAAAAGCTATTTCACCTCTTTCACTAGACCCCGCTTTTCTGCTCTGCTGAAGGCTAAACATTTTCCTTCCTTGCCTCCCTCTCCTCCTACCTCCTTCTCTCTTTCCTGCTCCCCATCTCTTCTCTGTCTCTCTCTCACTGTCTCTCTCTCACTCTGTCTCTCTCGCTCTCTCTCGCTCTGTCGGCAGCCTCTGCTCTTTGTCTGCTGTCACTGTGGCCCTCCCATTGGCAGCAATCTTCGGATGGATGTACCAAGATATAGAGGCTGGTGGGGTGGGGTGCAGATGGAGGGCTACAAGTGAGGTCGGCCTGAAGACTTGAATGGCCTTTTCTCATTAGCATATTCGGTTCCCCCAGAATGTGCCACATCTTTCAGTCCGGGAGTTTTAACAAAGATGTGCCTTATCGGAGACCACCGATAAAAGCGATTATCACCTCAAATGCTTCACAACGCACTTCAGAGCCCACTAACTGCCTCACGCTGTGTGTGTGTGTGTGTGTGTGTGTGTGTGTGTGTGTGTGTGTGTGTGTGCGCGCGTGCGTGCGTGTGTGTTGGGCTAACTGTTATTGAATATTGGAAATCAGCTGTCAAGTAAGAAGCCTGTATAAACTACTGTTCAACACATGCACACAGACTCACACACGCACAATCTTTCAAACAGAGCCTTGAGCAACCCCCATCAGCCAGCTCCTGAATGCTTTAAGAGGCGAGGGTTGGCAGGGCATTAGAGTTGCCTCGCTGTCATTGTGCCAGCATCCAGGTTTAGGAGCAGACACCTCCCCAGCATCCAGATTTAGGAGCAGACACCTCCCCAGCATCCAGGTTTAGGAGCAGATACCTCCCTGCATCCAGGTTTAGGAGCAGATACCTCAGCAGTGGAGGAAGAAAAAAGGGTAAGGTTTAAAATTGAACCGTTTCACTTGGTTTCCAGCCCTCTGTGACTAGACCCGACTTATTCCTCAATAAAACAGACGTACCTATAAGGTGGTTTCAGGGTGGGGGGATGGAAGGGTGGAGATATCTTAATAGGCGTGCACTTGAATGGATATGCACCAAAAAATGCGTGCACGTGCACACCAACACAAGCGTTGGTCTGTATGAAGAAGTTACCAGTTTAAATCCCAGGACCTCTCTTCTGCGTACCTTCACACACAACACACGTACACACACACACACACACACACACACACACACACACCTTGTATGGTCACACTGAGGCCACTGTGCACCCCCCCCCCAATCTTGCCGCCATTGAAGAAAAGCAATAATAAACACCCGAGTGTGAAGGTCCGCTGCCAGTGCAGGCCTCATTAAAGTCTCACCCGTTCTAGTGTTCTTCCCTCTCTCCCGCATGGTGTATTGTGACTGCCTTCTCTGTGTGTGAATGTTTGTGTGACTGTCCGTCACTGTCCTTGCAGATGTTTCATTAATTAAGGCGAAGTGGGAGGCATGTGAAGGGCAAAGCGCCACGCACCATGTCAGTGGCGGCTGTCTGTGATACGCCATTGTTCAGTGGGACTGCTTCCTCGTCACTAATTACTGTGCCGCTCAGGAGGATGGAGAGAGAGAAAGAACCGGAGAGAGAGACAGACAGAGAAAAAGATGTTGAGAGAGATTTATGCATTTTGATGGCAAAGGTACACGCACACTAATGGCTCTTAATGGGCCCGGGGTGGCAGGGAGATGGATGGGGAAGAGGGAGAGAGGACACAATGACCTCTTCTCGAGTGGTCAGTCCACAGCCCACCTCCACACTGAGACACACACACACACACACACACACACACACACACACACACACACACACACACACACACACTCATGGTCACTATACAACTGCACTCTTCAATGCTGAGAGGTGTGCATGTGGATGGAGGGCAAGAAAAAAGGATGGAGTTCAGTGTGACAGGATGATGAAATGAGAGTAGACATTGATAAGGATGAGATTCAGGACAAAGACAGACTTCTGATGGAAATTCGGAATATGAATTATAATGAAATTTGTAACGGCAGAAGACAAAGCTGTTAGGATTTTAGCAGTAAGCTGTTAGAAGTAGTGCGTTTTACAATTATCTTGTCATATATAAAGTAACTGTGCGCGTGTGCGTTTGTTTGCGAAATGTGCTAATGTCATTCATTTGCATATCTGTACATTTGTGGGCGTGTGTCATTTTGTATTGTGTGTGACATTAATGTCCCCCCACATGGAGAGCATGTCACACTGACGAGCCGCCAGTCACAGAAATAGGGTGTGGACTCACTCGACGAAAGCAAATTCCCTGTGCTTCCTCTCCTCATCGTTTTGCCTCCATGCCTCCATACTACACTTCCCTCCCATTCTGCCACACACACACACACACACACACACGCAGGCAGACACACACACACACACTGTTCCCCCAAACCCTACTTAAAAGTGGGGGTTGGTTGGTCCTTGCCCTCCCATGTATGTATCTCTCTCTCGCTCTCTCTTTCACCCCCTCTTTCTCTCACTGTCTCTTTCTTGTTCCCCCTCTCTCTTTCACTCTCTCTCTCTGTCTGTCTCTTTCTCTCTCACTCTCTTCCTCTCTTTCTTTTCTCCCTCCCTCCCTCTCTCTCTTTTCTCCCTTCCTCCCTCCCTCTCTCCCTCTCTCTCTTTCTCCCTTCCTCCCTTCCTCCCTCCCTCTCTCTCTTTCTCTCGCTCTCTCTCCTTTCTCACCCTCTCTCTCTCTCTCTCTCTCTCTCTCTCTCTCTCTCTCTCTCTCTCTCTCTCTCTCTCTCTCTCTCTCTCTCTCTCTCTCTCTCTCTCTCTCTCTCTACTGTGCCTTTGGGAGGTAAGGAGAGAGGCTGGACCCCAAGTGTCCCCTCAGGGTTGAAGTGGAGGATGGGTGGGAGGTGGCAGGCCTTGATTAAAAGAAACTGTCATGGTATTGTCTTCATGGTTCAGGCTCTGGGCCTCTACCAGACACACAAATATATAGATGTGAAGAAATCGTGATGCAAGTAATAGTCGATCTTTCACTGCGGTAGGACTCTTTCACCACACATTCCCCTCTCTCCTTCTATTTTCCCTCTTTTCTCACTTTTTCCTTCTCTCCCTTTGGTTCTTCTGCAATAATCACAACAAGCAGGTGCATCTATAGAAAAACCATGCAGTCAAGTTGAGAGTTGCCTCTCTCTCTCGCTGGCCTGCTCTTTCTCCCTCTTTCCCCCTCTCTTCTTACTTTCACAGTCTCACTCCTCTCATCTCCTTTAGAGAGCTTTTGGACAATGATATCGCTGGAAACAGGCAGAGTCTGACAGAGTTGGTAATAATGAATTAAGTCGGCGGCCCAGCCCTGACTCTTGAAAATTTAAATTATAATTACTCCTGTGGGGATGGAGGGGTTATTGCCAGGGAGAGGGAAATAAATTGAAGTGAAGTGCATTTCCACTTTGCTTTTTAAACACACTGGCAGTACTGTTCAGTTCTGCCCCAGCCTGTTTAGATGTGTGTGTGTTTGTGCTCAAGTATGCCAATGTGATCAAAGATGACTATTCTCCTCTGTGTGTGTGTGTGTGTGTTGTGTGTGTGTGTGCCTGTGTGTGTGTTGTGTGTTGTAATAACTTTCGTCTCCTGCCCCAGTGATTGCCACAGATCCTTTTAATCTACAACAAGTCTTCAAGTTCTCTCATGATCCTTTGTGGTGGTGCTGCTACAATACCACACTAGTCAGCGTTTTACTTGCCTTGTAGCATGTGACAACATACGGTGTGTGTTTACATGTGCCATACAGTCTTTATTATGTGTTGTGTGTACATGTATGTCTGAGAGGGGTGTGTGTGTGTGAGAGAGAGAGAGAGAGAGAGAGAGAGAGAGAGAGAGTGCTCTCATCACTTGTTCATCCAAAAGATTTACATTTGCTCATTTAATACTTTCATCCAAAAAGAGTTACAATAGAGGACAAGAACATTTTTTTCTTTTTTTTGGGGGGGGGCGTGTTTCCCCCTTTTTCTCCCCAATTGTACCTGGCCAATCACCCTGCTCTCTGAGCCATCCCGGTCGCTGCTCCACCCCCTCTGCCAATCCCGGGAGGTCTGCAGACTACCACATGCCTCCTCCGATACATGTGGAGTCGCCATCCGCTTTTTTTTTTCACCTGACAGTGAGGACTTTCACCGGGGGGGACGTGGTGCGTGGGAGGATCACGCTACCCCCCGCCCCCAGTTCCCACTCTCCCCTGAACAGGTGCCCCGCCGACCAGAGGGGGTGCTAGTGCAGCAATCAGGACACATATCCACATCCGGCTTCCCACCAGCAGACACGGTATATTGTGTCTGTAGGGATGCCCGATCAAGCCGGAGGTAACACGGGGATTTGAACCGGAGATCCCCGTGTTGGTAGGGAACGGAATAGACCGCCACGCCACCCAGACACCCACAAGAACATATGTCAGGAATCAGGAATATTTATTTTTCATTCCATTCTGTGCACATGAAATGAAACGAAATATCGTTTCCCCCAGCCCACAGCAGCGCAACACAAGGACAAAAAACACATCCAAACTACAAAAAAAAAAAAAAACTACAAAAACACATATATGCAACATATCAACAAAAAAAAAATTCACTGTCCAAGAGCGCGGACGCCAGGACGACTGTCGGAACTGCCAGTCTGCATGGGCTAGCCAGTTAGCTTAGCCTGCCTCGCTTCCACATCCTGTCAGACCGCCCTTGGTCTGTCCTCCTCGGGTGCAGGAATTTTTGCAAAATTTCTTGAAAATCAAACTCGTTTTTAAAAAAGTTGACTTTATTGCCTCACAATAACACAGTCTGGCTTTTAGCTTTAATGATAAATGGATCTGCTTTTATTCACAGACTCCATCCCTGAGTTCACACGAGCACGCACCCTGTCCATACACAGTAGATAGGCAGGTCCAAATAGGGTTAGGTGTGGTGGAGAT